>NC_138120.1:11026897-11326048 GCF_964146895.1 Miniopterus schreibersii | reverse complement strand
CCCTAACACAATAATTGACTATCATCTCCTATCAAACTTCCTAAAGAGTATAGTATAATTATTGGTGGCCCTAACATGAAGAGTCGGTCATTGCTGAAATTAGGATCTCTTAAATTTCCTGCTGCCTTGTGTTGGATGCATCACACCACACCACCTTTTTAATGAGCAGTGACCTCAGGGTCACCCAGTTAGGAATTTGGACACACCTAAGGAAATATTTGATGGTTGCAATGATCCATAAAAGGAAGTGGTGGCACAGCAGCCTCAGCCTTTGTATGAAAAGACTCCTGGACAAGTGTGGGAAGGGTCAGAGGAAGGACATCATGGGAGCCTCCATTTAAGGAATAGTAGACAGGCCTAAGGGTGAGGGAGGTGGCCTGGAGCGAGAGTTCAGAGGAGTGGGTCAATGAATCTGCTTTGATTCTGAATGATTTTGCACATGCACACTTCCTCATTTTACATCAGGTGTCCCTGTCTGAATATAATTCCCACTGCAGTGCTACATACTTCCTTTCTCAACCTGATTCTCTGAGGACCTGACATAACAGGCTCTATTCCTCCCAGTATCAGGGCGTCCATGAGAGAAAGCAATGACCCAGCTACCTAGCAAACTAGGGGCAAGTGTCCAGGAACAGTCCCCCTCACCTGTACTCCTCTACCTTCACTCTCCTGGGGCCAAGCTCCTCGCATAGTACTTGAGATGATTAGACCACACTTCTATTACTGATGTTCTAGCAGGGCAAACAGGACTAGTCAGAAGAAGCCAGGGATCTCGCTTTACGAACCCAAGAGGTAGGGGAACCCAAAGCTCTCCTTCTGCATTGCCACCGAGGCCCAACCTCAGTATCCTGTCATATCCTTCCAGGTCGCAGCATTTTTCTCCTAAATAACATTGTCGGGAATGCTGGAAAGGCATTCTCACGCTTATCCAATAGATGGCAGCTTTTCGTTTCAAATCATGTTATTGGGGATGTTGGCAATTCATTCTCATGCTTGTCAAAACATGGCAGCTTTTTTTTACAAATAAAGTTACTGGGCAGGCTGGCAATGCATATCCACACTTGTCCACGAGATGGCAGCATGACTTCACATGTCATTTCATTCGGGATGGTACCACTGCATTCTCTCGTTTCTCCAACAGGTGGCAGCACTTTTCCACCAAATGATTTCATTGGGCATGCACGGTAGGCATGCTCAGGTATGCCCAAAAGTTGTTTGCATTTGCCTCAAAATGTCATTTCTTTCGTGATGCTGGAAATGGATTCTCATTCTTGAACAGTCACAACATGCAGTTATGTCCGCACGTGCCAAAAGGCGGATTCTAACAGAAAAATACAGTTTGCACATACTTCTACAAAGGGAATTTGGTTTAACTGTGAAATGAACGTAAAACCCCGGCCTGGTTCCCTGCTGTCACTGTGTGAGCTGACTCCCTAAAGCGAGGGTATGGCAAACGCATCATCCTTTATAACTTATCACTGCAAATTCCGACCCTTGCACACAAGGCCTTTCCTTGAACTCCCTTATCACCCAAGGGAAAATGGTAAACTCTATTGGACTTTCACTGATTTCTTAATCCACCACAGTCTCTACCACACAGAAAGAATTTTGGCTTCTGATACCATCAGAAAACACAACTTAGCCACTTCTGCAATTGTAAAGGCCATGCATTCACGGGGCGGGTAATTCAGAGTGTCCATTGTCAAGGCAAACAATACATAAACAGGCACATTAGATGCTCTCGCTTTATCTTGCCATTTATTCCATGTGCTGCATATATCCATGGCTGAATGCCTTTCCACAGGGACATTCTGCACCTAATTTCTACGCAGGAAAAGAATCTTTGCTTGAAACACCTTTTAATCTGAAAAAGCTTCTCACGTGCACTACTTATATTGGAAGGTCCCTCCTATAGTTCTCACACGTTAAATGCGTGCAGTAAACACAGCAAACCTGGTATCATCTCCTCTGAGGATAATCAAAAAGTATTTAAAAATCATGTCAAGCCCAAACCTGTCAAAGTTGGAATCTCTTCCGTTTTCTCCAGCCATGCATTCAACAATTCCCACCACAACGAGGTTGTGATGGACAGTGTACCCAGGAAGGCCAGCGATACAATTCAGGAAATACATGGTGGTTGTGATGATCAATAGAGGGATGTGGTGGCACAGCAGCCTCAGCATTTTCATGAAGGAGGATTCTGGAAAATTGTGGAGAGGGTTCTAGGAAGCACATCACAGAACTTCTATTTAATGCATGGTAGGCAGGCCTGAGGGTGGTGTTGGTGACCTGAGGTGTGAGATCAGAGAAATAGGCCAAAGAATCTACTTTCATTCTGAGTGACAGAGGAAACAGACATGACCTCATCATCCTTCAGCCTCCCCCAAGTGAACATGATTGGCACTGCAGTGCTCAGAACTTCCAGCCTCATCCTCACACTGTGATGATGTCACAGGCTGTATTTCTCCCAGCTTCAGTGTGTTCATGTGAGAAAACAATGTCCCAGCTCCCTGGCAATCCAGAGGCAAGTGAAGAGTTGGTCTCTGCTCACCTGTTATCATCTATGTCCCCTCTCCTGATGCCAACATCCACTCATAGTTCTCACTGTTGATCTGGAAAGCAAAAATGGGCTCCACAGGAGAGGCCAGGCGTCTAAACCACAAACCCAAAAAGCAGGGGATCACACCAAGCTCTCTAATGGCATTTCCTGCAAGGACCCACCTAAGCAATCCTGTCAGATCCCGAAACATGGTGATCAGAGACGAAGTTGAAGAAGTGAATGCTGCTGTTCTGCCTGCAGTTGTAGGCCTGTCGTTCATACTGCAGGTACCACTGAATGTGAGTGGAATGGGTCACCCTGTATCCTGCAGCTTGAGGAGTGTGTGGAGAGGAACCTGTCACCTTCCAACTTGGACACACTTCTTGCCGCAGGCCATGCAGGGAGCCTCCTCCCTCCTGTGATGGTTATGAGAGGATCCTTCACAATCACAGTATCGTGGATGTAGGGGTTTTTGTGAAAGAGCAGCACAGTCTTGCAGCGATTGCTGCCATGCCAGGCTTCCTTCACCTGCAAAAGAACAGTGGATCCGGTTTAGGGTGATAACTTATTCCAGAACTCCCGCCTATTCCTTCCTGCAGGGATAGGATTTTTTCACAAGCTCTCTACCTCCCCAGCCGTGGTCTGCACAGCCTGACCTTCAGATTGATCATGTGGCTGAGCATGGTTTCATCTTGGTCACTGATAATGGCTGACACTTCCAGATTGTTGACAAATTGCAGCAGGTCAAAACGCCTGCACGCTGCAAGCTGAACATGAAACAGCTACAAAAAGGAGCAGATCCTTAAAGCAGCTTGGATTGCTCCCACCTCTCTAACCCCTAGCCCAGCTCCTTCACCATAAGATGCAAAAAGAGAGCACAGTGGTTCTTGTGGGCTCCATGTGTTTATACACACACGGGCACACTGTTTTCCTGACAGCCTTTGACCTCGCCTGCATACTTGCCTGCTGAGGGCTTAACAGGATACCTTTATTTGTGGACATCACTCATTCCTGCCTCTCACTGACTTGGATATACAGAGGACTTGGACATGCAGCCCCCCTCGAGTGCAGCATTACCCCAAGAAGAACCTGAGTGACACAGAGCAGTGTGGAGGCAATGGCCCTTGTTCTGCGCATGAGTCTGATCTGGGACGGTGCTCCTGAAGCCCAGGGAGAGTTTCTGTGGTACTGGTGAGATAAAAGGGTGTCTCTGAGATTTTGGATCACACTGTTCTCACTATCCTGAGCTTCACTCCAATGTGTCTATTTGTTTCTGAGCTACCTATCCCCACTGATACATTTCTCATGCACAAGGGCAGGCATATTGCGTTCCCTTCTGTAGAGTCAAGGATACACTATTGACTCAGCATCTGGCAATGCACTGAACGTTTGTGCTTTTCAGTTCTAAACAGGGCTGCCGCCGCTGCCAGGTACTGGGCTTGAGCCAGCAGAAGGATCTGCTCACTTGTAAGTTCACGGGCTACATTCCTAACTTAAGTGCCCGGAGCACATCCAGTGGGGACCAGGTGCACTGCCCACTGAGCCTATCCTCTTCGTGCTCCTGCTCTACTGGCTCTTCTTGTGGATGTTTTGTTTCTTCCTGTGCCTGAGGCTCAACATCAACCAACACCTTCATGACTTTTATGACGTCCTCTCGCCCAGGACAAACTGCTCCCTGCCAATTAATTCCTCCTCAATCAATTCCTTCCCCTCTCCCTGCTCCACCCTGTCTGGCCCTTGTAGAAACTCATGATACATTTCCTCTGCCAAAGCATAACTTACCCACTTCTGCAACTGTAAGGCCCAGCCCTCCCAGGGACTGGTCGATCATTCCAAGGCAGCCAATCGTAAGGCTCAAACCAACACACAAACAACAGACAGACAGACAGACAGACAGACAGACAGAAAGACACGGTACTTGCTCTTAATTTATCTTTCTAACTACATGCCATGCTCTGGATGTCTCTGCATCTCAATGCTTTCCCACAGGGACGTTCTGCATCTATTTCCTGTGCAGGGAAACAATGTTTGCTTGAAAACACATATTCCGCTGAGAAAGCTTCTCATGTGCACTACTCTTCTTTGAAGTTAAATGGACAGTCCCTCCTATTTATCTCACAGTGTGGGAGGTCCCCTGAACACAACAAACCTCCTATTGTCTCCTCTGACTATTACTAAAGAATACTGAATAATCCCCAATCTGTAAAATGGGTCACTGCCGCCAGTGGGATCTCTTAAGTTTCCACCAGCCCTGTGTTCAACATGTGCCGCCACAACCCGTTTATAACGGGCAGTGTTTTCAGGATGACCTGTGGAGGAATAAGGAGACACTTAAGGAAATATATGGTGGTTGTGATGATCAACAGAGGCACGTGGTTCCAGAGCAGCCTCAGCCTTTGCATTCTCATGCTGAAACACCACGTGGCAGCATTTTCTCCTCAAATGGTATTATTGCAGATGCTCACTCTGAATTCTTACTTTTGTCCAGAGGCGGCAGAAAGTTTCTTACAAACGATTGTTCTGGGGATGCTGGCAATGCATTCTCACACTTTTCCACCAGGTGTCGGCATGATTTCACGAGTAATTTTATTGGGGATGCTGGAAAAGCATTCACAATTCCATTCAACAGGTGGAAACATTTTCAACAGAATGAATCCATTGGTGAACTTGTGGGTGCATTCTCACGTTTACCCACCAGGTGGCAGTATTGTTCGAACTGAGGATCATACTTGGGATGCTTGTGGAGATGCAGAAGATGCATTTTCTCGTTTGTCCACCAGGTGGTGGCATTTTGACACCACGAGATTTTATTGGCTATGCTGACAATGGAAGCTAGTGTGTGTCAAGCAGGCAGCAGAATTATTTTACCGCACGATTTCGCTGGAGATGCTTTCAATGGCTCTATATTTATCAGTTGGCATCAATATTCCACTAGTGAATATCAGGAATGTTCTGGAAGTGCATTCTCACGCTTTTCCACCAGGTGGCAGAATTTTCCCACAACGTGCTTTTACTGAGGATGCTGGCAAGGCATTCCCACGTTTTTGTCTCTACAGCTGTCTGCATTTTCCCTCCACTGTCCCATTTTGGGGAAACTGGCAATGCATTTTGGCGCTGAAACATGAGATGGCAGCATTTTTCCACCAACGATTCTGTTTGAGATGCTGGCAATGCTTTCCCACGTTTGTCTAACACGTCTGTGGAAGCATTTTTACTACCAAATTATATTATTGGGGGTGCTGAAAATTCAGTCTCAAGTTTGTAAAAGACTTGGCTACATTTTCCACAAATGTGATTATTTTGTGGATGTTGACAAGGCATTCTCACGTTTTAACAGCCATTGAACCTACTTTCCCAAAAATGATTCTATTGGGAATAGTGGCGTGGCACTTTCACTTTTGTTCAATAGCTGGCAACACTTTCACCACAAAGTATCGTTTGGGGAATGCTGGAAGCACATTCGCCCAAAGTACTTTGTAGAAGTACTTTTCCACAAAATGATTTTACGGCGGATGCTGGCAATGCATTCTTCAGTCTCTCAAACAAGAGGCCACATTTTCCACCAAACGATTACTTTGGTTGTGCTGGCAATGCATTCCCACATCTGTCCACAAGGTGGCCACATTTTTTTACCAAGGGATTTTCCTGAGAACGCTGGCAATGCATTCTCTTGCTCGAATACCAGGTGACAGCATTTTCTCCACAAGTGATCTTATTGGAGATGCTGTAACTGCATTTTCACATTTGTAGAAAGGTGACTGGTTTCTTATTTACAAATGATTGTTTTAAGGCTGCTGGCAATTCCTTCTCACACTCCAACACCAGGTGCAGTATTTTCCCACCAAATGATATTATTGAGGATCCTGGCACTGCATGCTCCTCCTTGGAGAACAAGTGGCGGCAATTTTCCACCATGTAACTTCACTGGGGCTTCTGGCGAAGCATTTTCACTTTTGTCCAATAGGTGGAAGCATTTTCCCACAAGTGATTTCACTGGGGATGCTGGCAATGAACACTCACACAAGTCGACAAGATAAGGGCATTTTGCCACAAGAGATTTTCATTGTGAATCTTGGCAATGTATTTTCAAATGTGTCCGCCATTTGGCAGCCAGCATCATCTCAGAAGGGATTTTCATGAGCATGCTGGCAATGCATTCTCACACTTGTCAAACATGTGGCGGCCTTTTTCCAACAGCTGATATTATTGGGGCTGCTGGCAATGCATTGTGAAGCCTGTTTACAACAAGCCCACATTTTCCCACCAAATGTTATTATTGCACATAAAGGCAATGGTTTCTCCCGCTTGTCCACCCGTTGGCACCTTGACATCACAAGTGATTTTGTTTGGTAAGCTGAGAATGCATTCTTACGTTTGTTCAGCCAGTTGCGGAATTTTTCCACCAAGCGACTTTATTGCTGCTGGCTGTACATTCTCACGTTTGTCCAACTATTCGCCGCAGTTTTCCCCTAAAGTGATAGTGTGTGTGTGGGTGTGGATGTTGGTTTTGAATTCTCACACGTGGACATTGCCTATCAGAACTTTAGGCCCAAATCACTTTATTGCGATTCCAGAACATGCATTCTCACTCTTGTCCACCAGTTGGCACCTTGATCTCAGTAGGGATTTCACTGGGGATTCTGGGAAATCATTCATACAGTCGTTTAGCACCTGGTGGCCTTTTTCTCAAAGAGTGATTTTGTTGGGGATGCAGTCAATGCATGCTTCACCTCGTCCACCAGGGGGCAGAATATTTCCACCAAGTTTTTTTTAAAGGGGATGCGTTTAATGCTCTCTCACTTACCTCCACAAGGTGGCAGCATTTTTAAAACAAATGCTTTTCTTGGGAATGCAGGGAATGCTCTCTCACCTTTGTAAACAATGTCAGGTAATTTCTCATCAAACGTGTTTACGGGAGATGCCTGAAATACACTATCACCTTTTATTCAAAGGGGCAGCATTTTTTCAACCAAATAATTTTACAGGGGCTGGCAATGGATGCTCACGTTTGTCCCACAGTTGGCAGCATTTGTCCCAGAGAAAGTTTTTTTGCGGGGATGCGTGGCAGCGTTTCGCCCCAAATGATTTAATTGAGGATGCCTGCAAGGCAGTCTCAGGTCTCTACATGACGTCGCAGTAGTTTTCAACCACATGATTGGATCGGGGATACTATCAACGCATTCTCACCCTTTTGCATTTTGCCGACAGAGAGGTTTTGTGGTGATTCTGACAATACATTCTCAGACTTATCTGAGAATTGGCAGTATTTCCGTACAAATGACCTTACTGGGGATGCTGGCAATGTATTCTCACGATTGTCCACAGAGGACAGCATTTTTAATCAAATAATTTTATGGGAGATGCTACGCAGCCATTCTTGCACTTGTCAACCAGAAGGCAGGTTTTCCCCAGTATGATTTTATTGGGCATGCTGGCACTGCATTCTTAATCTTTTTCATAGGTGGCAAAACTTTCCCAAAAACTTATTATTTGGGGGATACTGGCAATGAATTGTCATTCTCAAGCATCCGTTGGCAGCATTTTTTAGCTAATGATTTTGTTGGGGATGCTCGCCATGCGCTTTCATATTTGTCGACCAGTGCACCAGGAGGTGCTCCAGGCACATAAGTTAGAGATGGAGAATATGGACTTGCAAGGAAGCAGAGCCTAACGGAAAATCTTGATAACGCATTGCCAGATTTCTCAATAAAATCCCTGTGAGAGCTCAGTTCCGTATTATGTTCGAACGTTGGAAGCAAATGCCAGGATCCCCAATAAAATTGTTTGGGTCAAAGATGCCGCTTCCATGTGGGCAAGCGTAAGACTGCCTTGACATTATTCCCCATAAAATCATTCTAGGAACAGTGCTGCCTCTTAATGGATAATCTTGAGAATGCATTTTCAGCATCTACAAAATAATCACCAGAGTGAACATATAGGCCATCGGCTGGACAAATGTAAGAATGCCTTCTGAGCCTACCAAATAAACTTGCATAAATGTCCAGTGTTGGGTCCTAAAAAAATGATGGATTTCTAAGTATCCTCCCTGTTGGGAGGTCGGTCACACATTAGGAACAGGCAACCAGGTGGGAGACTTCACAGTTGAACCAAAGTCCCTCTCTAGAAGTATGGCTGCACAGTGTTTTGCTGAGAGAATCAGTCTCTGAGGCCGAAGATCCCAAGCGACATTTAGCAAGGGGTGGAATAAGGTGCACAGATACCTGTGGCGAATTGAGTCAAGGCGTGTGGGAAGTCAGAAGTGTATGAGGTTCATTTGGGCAAGAATCCCCTGCTGGAAGAGTAAATGAGCAGAGGGACAATAAGAAGGAGAGTGTGCCACAGCCCTCACACACAACACACACAAGCACACACACACACATGCACACACACAGAGGCAAAGGCATGGACATGGATTTGTGTTGGGCAATCTCTGGACTATGATGTCCACAGTCAGTACACCTTGCCCATTTTTGACACTTTTTACATTTCCTCAAATGGACATGGCCTCCTGTGAATATGATTGTTTATTGACTTTGTTCCTTCAGACCAAGCCCTTGTGCAACCAACTAATCCTTAAGCAATATCAAGTCATCCTTGCTACTCGTCACTGAAACCCAAGGAGTGGATGAGAGAAAGTCAGAATGAGAGAAAGACCAAAAGAGCAAAAGCAATGGAAACAAATAAAAAGTTACTAATCTAAAAGGAGTCAGACTGAGACCTTATCTTGGCGGTAATAATCCTGATGATCCAACTCTACCAGAATGTAGGTAGGCTACAGTCCTCTCCAGCCACAGTTCTTCCCTTTGACTGTCACTTCAGTCTCAGATATCCCTTATACTGGAATAGCCTCTACTGCCC
The DNA here is from genome assembly GCF_964146895.1 of Miniopterus schreibersii. Taxonomy (NCBI): domain Eukaryota; kingdom Metazoa; phylum Chordata; class Mammalia; order Chiroptera; family Miniopteridae; genus Miniopterus; species Miniopterus schreibersii. The sequence continues at coordinate 11,316,651 of NC_138120.1, read as the reverse complement.
GGGCATTTCTCCCTGTGGATATTACCAGGGGTCCCTGTGGATCTGTGGGAAGTGTTAAAGAAAACGAATTCTGAAGTGGGAAACGTGAGTTGCCTTAAGAAAGAGCCCACTAGACACCGAACCGAAGGATACCTAAAGATGCTAAGGCAAAATAGGACTTCCTCAGGAACGTTTCTCTACAGGTACAAGGCCCATACACTGAGGCTCACAGTGAGGGCCGGGGCTGAATACGATGATGCCTGCTGTAGTCTCACAGTCTGGAAGAAATGTTTCAGAAGCCCAACAGCAAAGGGGAGCGAGTGGGGTGTCCAGGAACCTTTTCCACGCTACGTGACCACATCCCAAGCCCCTGTCTGTAGGCTCAGTGAGACCACACTGAGCACAGCAAGAACCCATAGCCGGCCCTGAAGTGTCTGTCTTTACTGTATGGCTTATTCTTGACCCTTTGGTCAAATATTAATTGACCATGATGGCACGGGTCAATTTCAGGATTCTGTACTTTTCCATTGATCTATGTGCCTGTTCCTGTGCCAGAAGCAGGTTGTTCTGATCACAGTGGCTTTGTCCTACAGCAGGATATTCAGTAATGTGATCCTACAACTCTGTTCTTTCTCAAGAATACTGTGGGTGCACGGGGTCTTTTTTGGTTTCCTATAAATTTTCGAAACATTTTTTCCAGCTCTGTGAAATATACCGTTGGAATTAATGACAATTGTGTTGAATTTATAGATTGTTTTGGGTAGTATGGATATTTTGATAATGTTAATTCTTTCAGTCTATAATTCTTTCACTCCTTTGTATCTTCCTCTATTTCTTTTTTCAATGTCCTGTTTCTGAATACAAGTCTTTTACATCCTTCTTTGACTTTACTCCTAGGTGTCTTATTTTTTCAGTTGCAATGGTAAATGGTATAGTCTTTTCTAAGAGTTCATAATTGGTGTAAAAAAAAAAAATGCCATCAATGTGTTGATGTTAATTTTGCTTCCAGCTTCCTTGCCAAATTCATTAATTATATCCACAAGTACTCGGTGGACTCTTTAGATTTTTATGTACAATATCATGTCATCTGCAAGTAATGACAGTTAACCTTCTCTCTTCCAATATGGATGCCTTTTATGTTCTCTTTTTGTCTGCTCGCTGTGGCTAGGACTTCCAGTAGTATGCTGAGCAGTAGTGGTGAAAGGGGCAACCGTGTCTTATTCCTCTTCTTAGGGGATATGGTTTTAGCCTTTGCACGTTGAGTATGATTTTGGCTCCAGGTATGTTGTATATGGCCTTTATTATGTTGGGATATATTCCCTCTATTTCCACTTTGCTCCCAGTTTTTTCCAAAATGGGTGCTGGATTTTCTAGAATATTTTCTCTGTATCTATTGATATGATCATAAGATTTTTGTCCTTCATTTTGTTTGTCTATCACATTTGTTGATTTGCGAATATTATACCAGCCCTGCGTCTCCAGAATAAATCACACTTGGTCATGGTGTATGATCTTACTTAATGTATTGCTGGATAAAACTTGGTAATATATTTTCTGAGGATTTTGGCACCTATGTTCATGAGGGATGTTGGTCTGTGAAATTCTTTATTTGCAGGATCTTCATCTGGTTTTGGGATTATTATAATACTGGTCTCATAAAAATATCTCCCTCCTCTGGAATTTTCTAAAATATTTTGAGGAGAGCGGGTTTTAATTCTTCTTTAAATGTTTAGGTAAGCTCGCATGTAAATCCATCTGGCCCCAGACACTTGTTTGCTGGAAGTTTTTTCTTATTACTTCTTCAATTGCATCCATTTTTACTGGCCTTCCAGGTTTTCTGGTTCTTTCCGATTGAGTTTTAGCAGATTGTAGGTTTTGAGGAATGTGTCCATTTTAGGCAGCTTCCCCACTTTATTGTTGTGCATAGTGTTTTCTTAGTATTCTTTCTGTTTCTGTCATGTCAGTTGTTATATCGCCTCTTTCACATCTGATTTTGTTTTCTTGGGTCCTCACCGTTTGTTTTTTGGTGTGTCTGGCTAAAGATTCATCGATCTTATTTCTGTCAGAAAACTAGTTCTTACTTTCATTGATATTTTGTACTGTGTTTTTGGTCTCTGTGTCATTCACTTCTGTTCTGATCTTCACTATTTTCTTTCTTCTGCATCTCCTCGAAATGTTCAGGTCCTCTTCCCTTTTTAATATTGGGTTGTTGTTTTTGTCTTGTTACTTACATAAGAAATAAAAATGACTTTACATTCTGAATTCTGTGTTTTATTTTAATCTCTGATAGCAGATTTATTTCCCTTGAGAAATTGCTGTAAAATATACGTCATCTAAAACTAAACATTTTAAACTATACGCTTCAGTGGTTTTAAAATTGGAATAATGTAGAACTGTTACAGCATAACAAGAAGCTAGAAAAATTCCAGGACAAGTTGAAAGGGAAACTGAGACAGATTTTTAGACAGCAGTTTGACTTAAGCCTATCTTCCCTAAGCCAAAGGCACTGGAGAATAAATAGTATGTATTAGATGGGAAAGATGCAGAAACCCAGGTGCAGAAACTAGGGTAGAGGAAACCACCTGGACAGGAACCCCCAGAGGCCTACAAGGGACAAAGACTGGGAAAACAAGAACTTTGTCCCCAGGTAATCTATTCTCCCAGAGCATGTCATGGGTCATGCGGTGGAGACCCCCTAAGCATTCCTCCCTAAAGATACCTTTTAAGTCTCAGTTGTATTTCAGCTCCAGGCCCATAAAAGCATTAAGACAAGACAAGTGGCATTGGAGTGGACTCAGGACCAGACACATTGACAAATGAGGCCCTTCCTGGCATGGACTAATCAGTGGCGACCAGCACCCTGAAAGGGCACCCCTGGAAAGCTGATGAATATTCTCTTGAGAACTCCCCTGAAACCTCCCATAAGATTTCCCACCTGCAAGAGAGATAAATATGCTCAGGACAAAGGACCAAGTGTGAGCTCCCCTACACCACAGGAAAGCGTGACAGCGCCAGTTTCCTCCTTCCTTCTGCGGGGGCCCCATGGTGCTTTCAACCAGGGGAGCAATGGGCAGTGGCAGCTCATCCCAGGCTTGTCTTCTGAAACTGTCTGAAAGGTCTTGGAAATGTGTCCAAGGCCCCCTTTTCTCTGACTTCCCAGTGAGCAAAGGCAGCCCAGCCTAGGCTATCCTGTTACTTCGTCTATGCACCTGCCTTGGTTCACCATCCAAAGTACATTTTTATTACAGCCATTAAAGCTTTGGGTTTTTTTCTTCATTTTTTTCTCTTGATTGAAATCTTTCCTTCAAGATGACAAGAGCTGAGGTCTTCTGCCTGTATCCCCTGTAACACAACCATCAGCTTTTCACTTCGGAAACCTTAATGTCAACATAAAAGAAAGCCTCATCCCATTTAAAGAGTATATCCAATTCTACTCTGGACTATTTCCTCATTTACACTGATGTCTTTCCCATCTCCATGGCTATGCTATTGCTATAGTCGTTGTTGTTAACCCTCACTAGAGGATATTGTTTTCATTGACTTCCAGAGAGAGTGGCATGGAAGAAGGGGTAGAGAGAGAGAGATATGCCTCAGTGTTAGAGACACAGACATTGGTTGCTTTTCTAATTCGCTGCACACCTGGGATGAGGAATGAATCTACAACCTAGGTATGTGCCCTCAACTGGGAATCAAACCTGAGACCCATCAGTGTGCAGGCCGACACTATACCACTGAGCCCCGCTGCCCAGGGTAGATATGCCTTTTTAAATATAAAGTTTGTAGGTATATTTAACTTGAAATTGGTAGAGGTTTTAAAATGATTTCTTTAGTTTTACTCATGTTTTCATTGGTGATTTGCCACTATTATATTACTGGCATTAATTTTGCAACAGTTTGTATGTAGCAGGGAGGAAACACTTTTAGATCAGGGTCCAAATAGAGTAGTGTATATGAACTTTTTTTGTTAAAAACTTTTATAGCAATGAGAACCAGAAAAATTTCTACTAAACTATCTAACAGTACAACTGAAAGATTTAGAAAGAGAACAGAAAACAAGAAAAGGCCCATAGGAAGTAAAAGGAAGAAAATAATAAAGATCAGAGCCTAAATAAATAACGTAGAGACTAAAAAATTCAAAAAGGTCAATGCAACCAAGAGCTTGTCTTTGAATAGATAATCAGTGCGATGAACTTTTAACCCAACTCACCAAAAACCAAAGACAGAGGTCAAAAATAAATAAACTGAGGAACAAAAGAAGTGAAGTAACAACTGATACCACTGAAATACAAAAGCAAATACACTGAACAACTATATGCCAACAACCTGGATGAAAGAGACAAATTTCTGGAAATACACAACCTTCCAATACTCAGTGAGGAAGAATCAGGCATGCTGAACACGTTGATAAAAACCGGTGAAATTGGAACAGTGATTTTTTAAAAATGCCCAAGAAAAAAAGCGCCAGGCCCAGACAGTTTCAGAGGGGAGTTTTATCGAACATTCAAAAAATAATTCAAATTGTTCCAAAAAGTCCGAGAGGAACAAACACGCCCAAGCTCTTTTTTGGCAGCCTGAATAATCCCAATTACAAAACCAGGTAAAGACCTTGCAAAGAAAGAATTACAGGCCAATATCCGTGATAAACAAAGATGCTAAAATCTCCAAACAAATATTAGCAAATTGGATCAAGCAATATGTTAAACAGATCATACCCCATGACCAAGTGGGGTTTATTCCAGGGATGCAAGTTTGGTACAGTATTCACAAATCTATAAATGCGATGCATCACAGGAACCATTTGACAAACAAATATCTCATGATCATCTCAGTAGGTGCAGAAAGAGCAACAAAACCCAGCGCCCATTTTTGATAAAAACTCTCAGCACAGTGGGAATAGAGGGATCATGCCTAAACACATTAAAGTCCTTATAGGGCAAACCTTCAGTCAACTTCATACTCAATGGGCAAAAACTAAAACATATCCCCTAATAAGAGGAACAAGACAGGGACGTCCACTTTCACCATCTTATTCAACAGAGTGTTGGAAGTCCTTGCCACAGCGATCAGACAAGGAGAAAACATAAAAGGCATCCAAATTGGAAAGGAGAAATAAAACTGTCACTGTTTGCAGATGACCTGATATTGTATGCTGAGAACACTAAAGAGGTCACCAAAAGACTTCTAGATTTAACAAATGAATTCAGCTATGCAGCAGGATAGAAAATTAATGCCCAGAAATAAATGGCATTTTTAAACGACATTCATGATCTCTCAGAAAGAGAAACTAAAACAAACAAACAAACAAAAAAAACACATTTAACGTGCAACAATAACATTAAGATACTTAGGAATTAACTTAACCAAAGGGGTGAAAGACGTGTACTTGCAAAACAAACATGTTCAAAAAAGAGATAGAGGAAGATATAAACAAGTGTAAGAATATACCATGCTAATGGATTGCTAGAATCAACCTCATTCAGATGTCCGTACTCCCCAAAGCAATCTATAGATTCAAACTATTCATAAAATACCAATGTCCGATATCACAGACCTAGAAGAAGTAGTGCAAAAATTTAGACACAAAAAGGACAGGACCCCAAATCGCTGCAGCAATTTTGGGAAGAAGAAAAAAGTGGAAGGAATCAAAATAATACATATCAAGATATAGTAAAGCCATTTTAATCGAAACAGGATGGAACTGGCAGAAGACCAGCCTTAATGATATAAATGGAACTGAACAGAGAACCCAGGAATTGACCCAACTCATTACACTCAATTGAGATTTTACAAAGGAGGCAGAGCATACAGTGGAGTAAAGGAAGTCTCTTCAATAAATGGTGTTGGGAAAATTGGACAGGAACTTTCAAAATAGTGCAACTAGACCACTATCTTGCACCACACACAAGGATCAACTCCAACTGGATAAAAAACTTAAAGGTAAAACATGAAACCATTAAAAATCCTTGAAGGAAATGGAGGCAGCATGATCTCAGACATCTCTCATTGCAATATGCTTACCAATACACTGCCTAGGGCAATGGAAGCAAAGGAGAAAATAAACAAATGGGACTACAGCAAAATAAAAAGATTCTGCACAAAGAAACCATCAACAAAATGCAAAGGGAACTCATTATATGGGAGAACATATTTGCCAATGATACATCTGATAAAGGGTTACTACCCCTAATATTTTAAGAAACACACCTTCACAAGAGGAAGACAAACGATCCAATTAAAAAACGAGCAAAGACCTAAGTAGACACTTCTCCAAAGAGCGCATAAAAATGTCCAAGAGACATATGAAAACTGCTCAGTGTCACTAATCACCAGAGAGATGAAAATTAAAACAATAATGGGGTATCACCTGAGGTCTTCCAGAATGGCTACGTTTTCAATAAGTCAACAAACAAAAAGTGCCTGTGAGGGTGTGCAGAAAAGCTCACCCTAGTATACTGCTGGTGGGAATGCAGACTCGTGCAGCCTCTATGGAAAACATTATGACATAGGAGGTTTTCTCAAAAATTGAAATACAGAACTGCCATTGAACCCAGTGACCCCACTGCTTGGAATATGTCCTACGAAAGCAGGAACATCGATCAGGAAGAATGTATAAACCCCTCTGTTCAGAGCAGCACACTTTACAATAGCTACGCTCGTGAGTTCACAGGAATGGGTACATGAATCTGCTTTGATTCTGAGTGACGGTAGACATGCACACTCCTGCATCTTCCTTCAGCTTCCTGCCTGAACATGATGCCACACTGCAGTTCTTCAGACTTTCTGTCTCTTCCCAATGCCGTAGTGGCCTGGCGTCATAGGCTATCCTTCCGAGCCTCAGGGTGTTCATGTGAGAGAAAAATGTCCCAGCTACCTGACAACCCAAGGGGGAGCCCCACTGGCATCTCCTCACATGTCCTCTAAGTGCCTTCTCCTGGTTCCAACATCCTCAAGTAGCCCTTACTGATTTTCTGGCAGAGCAAAAAGTGATCGTCAAGAGACGGCAGGGATCTGACTAAAAATCCAAAAGCAGGGGAACACACCAAGCTCTCTTAGGGCATTGCAAGCAAGCCTCCACCTCAGCAATCCTGTCAGACCCTGCCACGCTGTGGGCAGACAACTAGTTGAAGTAGTTAAGGCTGCTGTTCTGGTGCCTGGAGCTGTTGGCCCATCGTTCATAATGCTGGCACCACTGAATGCAAGAGGCATAGGATGCACTGTATCCTGCAGCATGAGGAGTGTGTGGAGAAGGGCACATCACCTTTCAAGTTCTATGCACTTCCTGCTGCTGCCCATAGAGAGAGCCTGCTCCCGCCTGTGATGGTAATGAGATACTCCTTCACAGTGGCAGTACTGCATTAGTATGATTTGCTACAAAAGGACAGTTAACCTTGCCATCATCCCTGGCATGTCTGACTCCCTCCACCTGCAGAAGGAATGTGGGTGGGGGTTAGGGACATCTCACTCCTGGACACCCAAGTTTCCCTGCTTACATGGACAGGTTATATTCTCAAGGCCCCTCCCTTTCCAGCACCAGTACCTGCAACATCACCTTCACATTGATCGTGTGGCTATGAAAGAACTAAAACATGGAGATCTACAAAACAGCCTGGCTTGGCCTGAACCACCTATCTTCTGGCCCCATTCCTTCTGCATAAGAGGCACAGAGGAACACAGAGGTTCCTGGGGTTACAGGTGCCTGCACCCATGCGGTCACACTGATTCCTCACAGGCTTTGATATCCCCACACCCTTGCCTGCACACGGCTTCACAGGATACCCTGATTCACGCACGTCACACGTTCCTGCCTCTGATGGAGGACTTGGGCATGCCCACACCATTTTGGGCTACTAAAACAGCTCTTCCAAACTGTGACTGGACAGAGGGCATCACGCTACTCAGCCCCGCCCCTCACTGTCAGCCTCAGTGTATGGGCCTGAGAACTGTGGTGAAACATTCCCGAGGAAGCTCTATGTTACCCGAGCATTTGCAGCTTTCCCAGGGTTTGGTGTCTGGGGGGCTCTTGCTTACGGCTGCTCACGTTTCCCACTTCAGAATCCATTTTCTCTACCGCTTTCCCACAGATCCACAGTGACCCCTAGTAATATCCACAGGGAGAAATGCCCGGGACATTACAGGCTGCCCAGCCTGTGGGCTATCTGAGGCTGAAGTGACAGGCAAAGGGAAGAACTGTGGCTGGAGAGGACTGTAGCCTACATTCTGGTAGAGTTGGATGATCAGGATAACTACGGCCAAGGTACGGTCTCAATCTGACTCCTTTTACATCAGTTCTCTTGTTTTTGTTTCCATTACTCTTGCTCTTTCTGTCTTTTCCTCATTCTGACTCTTTCTTCCATCTACCCATTGGGTTTCAGTGACCCGTAGAAAGAATGACTTGATACTGCCTAAGGGTTTCTTCATTGCAGGAGAAAGGCTCGGTCTGAAGGAACAAAGTAAATAAACAATCATATTCACAGGAGGCCATTGTTATGTGAGGAAATGTAATACCGTCAAAAATGCACAAGGTGTACTGGCTGTGGACACCATGGTCCAGAGATTGCCCAACACAACTTCACGTACATGCCTGTGCCTCTGTGTGTGTTGTGTGTGAGGGCTATAGCACACTCTGCATCTTATTGTCCCTCTGGTCATTTACCCTTCCAGCTGCGGCTTCGACCCCAAGTGAACCTAATATCCAGACTGACTCCTCACATGCCTTTGCTCTCTTCCCCACAACTCCTACATGCAATTTATACTCCCACTGGCTAAGTGTGGTTCTGAATCCTGGGCTCAGAGCATGATTCTCGCAGCAAATACAGTGCTCTCATACTTCTAGGGAGGCCTTCTGCTTCAAGTGTGAAATGCACTGGGAAGCCTCCCACCGCGTTGCCTGCTGTCAATGTGTGAGCTGACCTCCTACAGAAAGGAACCTGGAAATCCATCATCCTTTCGGAGCTAGCAGTGGACATTCAGGCCCTTGCTCCCAAATCCCTTTCCTTGAGCTACCTTACGTCCCTGGGTCCATTAGTATCACCCACTTCAATGGACTTACTCTTAGTTCTCCCTCCTCCCCAGCCTCCAGCACACAGAAAGAATTCTGTCTTCTCATACTGTCCTAAAGCATAACTTAACCACCACTGCAACTGCACAGGCCCAGCCCTCACAGGCAATGGTCATTCACAGGCAGCCAGTTGTAATGCCCCAAACTAGGGACAAACACCACAGAGACAGACACTATTGATGCTCTTGATTTATGTGTTCCAAGAACACACGACAAACAGACAAACAGAGCTGATGCTCCTGCTTTAACTTTCCATTTCATACCGTGCTCTGGATCTCTCTGTGACTGAATACCTGGTCACACAGACATTCTGCTCCATTGTCCTGTGCAGGAACATAATGTCTGCTTGAAAACACATACTTATGTCAAAACCTTCTTATGTGCACTTCTCTATTTGAAGGAAAATGGATGGTCCCTCCTATTTAACTCACACTGTGGGAGATACCCTAACACAATAATTGACTATCATCTCCTATCAAACTTCTTAAAGAGTATAGTATAATTATTGGTGGCCCTAACATGAAGAGTCGGTCATTGCTGAAATTAGGATCTCTTAAATTTCCTGCTGCCTTGTGTTGGATGCATCACACCACACCACCTTTTTAATGAGCAGTGACCTCAGGGTCACCCAGTTAGGAATTTGGACACACCTAAGGAAATATTTGATGGTTGCAATGATCCATAAAAGGAAGTGGTGGCACAGCAGCCTCAGCCTTTGTATGAAAAGACTCCTGGACAAGTGTGGGAAGGGTCAGAGGAAGGACATCATGGGAGCCTCCATTTAAGGAATAGTAGACAGGCCTAAGGGTGAGGGAGGTGGCCTGGAGCGAGAGTTCAGAGGAGTGGGTCAATGAATCTGCTTTGATTCTGAATGATTTTGCACATGCACACTTCCTCATTTTACATCAGGTGTCCCTGTCTGAATATAATTCCCACTGCAGTGCTACATACTTCCTTTCTCAACCTGATTCTCTGAGGACCTGACATAACAGGCTCTATTCCTCCCAGTATCAGGGCGTCCATGAGAGAAAGCAATGACCCAGCTACCTAGCAAACTAGGGGCAAGTGTCCAGGAACAGTCCCCCTCACCTGTACTCCTCTACCTTCACTCTCCTGGGGCCAAGCTCCTCGCATAGTACTTGAGATGATTAGACCACACTTCTATTACTGATGTTCTAGCAGGGCAAACAGGATTAGTCAGAAGAAGCCAGGGATCTCACTTTACGAACCCAAGAGGTAGGGGAACCCAAAGCTCTCCTTCTGCATTGCCACCGAGGCCCAACCTCAGTATCCTGTCATATCCTTCCAGGTCGCAGCATTTTTCTCCTAAATAACATTGTCGGGAATGCTGGAAAGGCATTCTCACGCTTATCCAATAGATGGCAGCTTTTCGTTTCAAATCATGTTATTGGGGATGTTGGCAATTCATTCTCATGCTTGTCAAAACATGGCAGCTTTTTTTTACAAATAAAGTTACTGGGCAGGCTGGCAATGCATATCCACACTTGTCCACGAGATGGCAGCATGACTTCACATGTCATTTCATTCGGGATGGTACCACTGCATTCTCTCGTTTCTCCACCAGGTGGCAGCACTTTTCCACCAAATGATTTCATTGGGCATGCACGGTAGGCATGCTCAGGTATGCCCAAAAGTTGTTTGCATTTGCCTCAAAATGTCATTTCTTTCGTGATGCTGGAAATGGATTCTCATTCTTGAACAGTCACAACATGCAGTTATGTCCGCACGTGCCAAAAGGCGGATTCTAACAGAAAAATACAGTTTGCACATACTTCTACAAAGGGAATTTGGTTTAACTGTGAAATGAACGTAAAACCCCGGCCTGGTTCCCTGCTGTCACTGTGTGAGCTGACTCCCTAAAGCGAGGGTATGGCAAACGCATCATCCTTTATAACTTATCACTGCAAATTCCGACCCTTGCACACAAGGCCTTTCCTTGAACTCCCTTATCACCCAAGGGAAAATGGTAAACTCTATTGGACTTTCACTGATTTCTTAATCCACCACAGTCTCTACCACACAGAAAGAATTTTGGCTTCTGATACCATCAGAAAACACAACTTAGCCACTTCTGCAATTGTAAAGGCCATGCATTCACGGGGCGGGTAATTCAGAGTGTCCATTGTCAAGGCAAACAATACATAAACAGGCACATTAGATGCTCTCGCTTTATCTTGCCATTTATTCCATGTGCTGCATATATCCATGGCTGAATGCCTTTCCACAGGGACATTCTGCACCTAATTTCTACGCAGGAAAAGAATCTTTGCTTGAAACACCTTTTAATCTGAAAAAGCTTCTCACGTGCACTACTTATATTGGAAGGTCCCTCCTATAGTTCTCACACGTTAAATGCGTGCAGTAAACACAGCAAACCTGGTATCATCTCCTCTGAGGATAATCAAAAAGTATTTAAAAATCATGTCAAGCCCAAACCTGTCAAAGTTGGAATCTCTTCCGTTTTCTCCAGCCATGCATTCAACAATTCCCACCACAACTAGGTTGTGATGGACAGTGTACCCAGGAAGGCCAGCGATACAATTCAGGAAATACATGGTGGTTGTGATGATCAATAGAGGGATGTGGTGGCACAGCAGCCTCAGCATTTTCATGAAGGAGGATTCTGGAAAATTGTGGAGAGGGTTCTAGGAAGCACATCACAGAACTTCTATTTAATGCATGGTAGGCAGGCCTGAGGGTGGTGTTGGTGACCTGAGGTGTGAGATCAGAGAAATAGGCCAAAGAATCTACTTTCATTCTGAGTGACAGAGGAAACAGACATGACCTCATCATCCTTCAGCCTCCCCCAAGTGAACATGATTGGCACTGCAGTGCTCAGAACTTCCAGCCTCATCCTCACACTGTGATGATGTCACAGGCTGTATTTCTCCCAGCTTCAGTGTGTTCATGTGAGAAAACAATGTCCCAGCTCCCTGGCAATCCAGAGGCAAGTGAAGAGTTGGTCTCTGCTCACCTGTTATCATCTATGTCCCCTCTCCTGATGCCAACATCCACTCATAGTTCTCACTGTTGATCTGGAAAGCAAAAATGGGCTCCACAGGAGAGGCCAGGCGTCTAAACCACAAACCCAAAAAGCAGGGGATCACACCAAGCTCTCTAATGGCATTTCCTGCAAGGACCCACCTAAGCAATCCTGTCAGATCCCGAAACATGGTGATCAGAGACGAAGTTGAAGAAGTGAATGCTGCTGTTCTGCCTGCAGTTGTAGGCCTGTCGTTCATACTGCAGGTACCACTGAATGTGAGTGGAATGGGTCACCCTGTATCCTGCAGCTTGAGGAGTGTGTGGAGAGGAACCTGTCACCTTCCAACTTGGACACACTTCTTGCCGCAGGCCATGCAGGGAGCCTCCTCCCTCCTGTGATGGTTATGAGAGGATCCTTCACAATCACAGTATCGTGGATGTAGGGGTTTTTGTGAAAGAGCAGCACAGTCTTGCAGCGATTGCTGCCATGCCAGGCTTCCTTCACCTGCAAAAGAACAGTGGATCCGGTTTAGGGTGATAACTTATTCCAGAACTCCCGCCTATTCCTTCCTGCAGGGATAGGATTTTTTCACAAGCTCTCTACCTCCCCAGCCGTGGTCTGCACAGCCTGACCTTCAGATTGATCATGTGGCTGAGCATGGTTTCATCTTGGTCACTGATAATGGCTGACACTTCCAGATTGTTGACAAATTGCAGCAGGTCAAAACGCCTGCACGCTGCAAGCTGAACATGAAACAGCTACAAAAAGGAGCAGATCCTTAAAGCAGCTTGGATTGCTCCCACCTCTCTAACCCCTAGCCCAGCTCCTTCACCATAAGATGCAAAAAGAGAGCACAGTGGTTCTTGTGGGCTCCATGTGTTTATACACACACGGGCACACTGTTTTCCTGACAGCCTTTGACCTCGCCTGCATACTTGCCTGCTGAGGGCTTAACAGGATACCTTTATTTGTGGACATCACTCATTCCTGCCTCTCACTGACTTGGATATACAGAGGACTTGGACATGCAGCCCCCCTCGAGTGCAGCATTACCCCAAGAAGAACCTGAGTGACACAGAGCAGTGTGGAGGCAATGGCCCTTGTTCTGCGCATGAGTCTGATCTGGGACGGTGCTCCTGAAGCCCAGGGAGAGTTTCTGTGGTACTGGTGAGATAAAAGGGTGTCTCTGAGATTTTGGATCACACTGTTCTCACTATCCTGAGCTTCACTCCAATGTGTCTATTTGTTTCTGAGCTACCTATCCCCACTGATACATTTCTCATGCACAAGGGCAGGCATATTGCGTTCCCTTCTGTAGAGTCAAGGATACACTATTGACTCAGCATCTGGCAATGCACTGAACGTTTGTGCTTTTCAGTTCTAAACAGGGCTGCCGCCGCTGCCAGGTACTGGGCTTGAGCCAGCAGAAGGATCTGCTCACTTGTAAGTTCACGGGCTACATTCCTAACTTAAGTGCCCGGAGCACATCCAGTGGGGACCAGGTGCACTGCCCACTGAGCCTATCCTCTTCGTGCTCCTGCTCTACTGGCTCTTCTTGTGGATGTTTTGTTTCTTCCTGTGCCTGAGGCTCAACATCAACCAACACCTTCATGACTTTTATGACGTCCTCTCGCCCAGGACAAACTGCTCCCTGCCAATTAATTCCTCCTCAATCAATTCCTTCCCCTCTCCCTGCTCCACCCTGTCTGGCCCTTGTAGAAACTCATGATACATTTCCTCTGCCAAAGCATAACTTACCCACTTCTGCAACTGTAAGGCCCAGCCCTCCCAGGGACTGGTCGATCATTCCAAGGCAGCCAATCGTAAGGCTCAAACCAACACACAAACAACAGACAGACAGACAGACAGACAGACAGACAGAAAGACACGGTACTTGCTCTTAATTTATCTTTCTAACTACATGCCATGCTCTGGATGTCTCTGCATCTCAATGCTTTCCCACAGGGACGTTCTGCATCTATTTCCTGTGCAGGGAAACAATGTTTGCTTGAAAACACATATTCCGCTGAGAAAGCTTCTCATGTGCACTACTCTTCTTTGAAGTTAAATGGACAGTCCCTCCTATTTATCTCACAGTGTGGGAGGTCCCCTGAACACAACAAACCTCCTATTGTCTCCTCTGACTATTACTAAAGAATACTGAATAATCCCCAATCTGTAAAATGGGTCACTGCCGCCAGTGGGATCTCTTAAGTTTCCACCAGCCCTGTGTTCAACATGTGCCGCCACAACCCGTTTATAACGGGCAGTGTTTTCAGGATGACCTGTGGAGGAATAAGGAGACACTTAAGGAAATATATGGTGGTTGTGATGATCAACAGAGGCACGTGGTTCCAGAGCAGCCTCAGCCTTTGCATTCTCATGCTGAAACACCACGTGGCAGCATTTTCTCCTCAAATGGTATTATTGCAGATGCTCACTCTGAATTCTTACTTTTGTCCAGAGGCGGCAGAAAGTTTCTTACCAACGATTGTTCTGGGGATGCTGGCAATGCATTCTCACACTTTTCCACCAGGTGTCGGCATGATTTCACGAGTAATTTTATTGGGGATGCTGGAAAAGCATTCACAATTCCATTCAACAGGTGGAAACATTTTCAACAGAATGAATCCATTGGTGAACTTGTGGGTGCATTCTCACGTTTACCCACCAGGTGGCAGTATTGTTCGAACTGAGGATCATACTTGGGATGCTTGTGGAGATGCAGAAGATGCATTTTCTCGTTTGTCCACCAGGTGGTGGCATTTTGACACCACGAGATTTTATTGGCTATGCTGACAATGGAAGCTAGTGTGTGTCAAGCAGGCAGCAGAATTATTTTACCGCACGATTTCGCTGGAGATGCTTTCAATGGCTCTATATTTATCAGTTGGCATCAATATTCCACTAGTGAATATCAGGAATGTTCTGGAAGTGCATTCTCACGCTTTTCCACCAGGTGGCAGAATTTTCCCACAACGTGCTTTTACTGAGGATGCTGGCAAGGCATTCCCACGTTTTTGTCTCTACAGCTGTCTGCATTTTCCCTCCACTGTCCCATTTTGGGGAAACTGGCAATGCATTTTGGCGCTGAAACATGAGATGGCAGCATTTTTCCACCAACGATTCTGTTTGAGATGCTGGCAATGCTTTCCCACGTTTGTCTAACACGTCTGTGGAAGCATTTTTACTACCAAATTATATTATTGGGGGTGCTGAAAATTCAGTCTCAAGTTTGTAAAAGACTTGGCTACATTTTCCACAAATGTGATTATTTTGTGGATGTTGACAAGGCATTCTCACGTTTTAACAGCCATTGAACCTACTTTCCCAAAAATGATTCTATTGGGAATAGTGGCGTGGCACTTTCACTTTTGTTCAATAGCTGGCAACACTTTCACCACAAAGTATCGTTTGGGGAATGCTGGAAGCACATTCGCCCAAAGTACTTTGTAGAAGTACTTTTCCACAAAATGATTTTACGGCGGATGCTGGCAATGCATTCTTCAGTCTCTCAAACAAGAGGCCACATTTTCCACCAAACGATTACTTTGGTTGTGCTGGCAATGCATTCCCACATCTGTCCACAAGGTGGCCACATTTTTTTACCAAGGGATTTTCCTGAGAACGCTGGCAATGCATTCTCTTGCTCGAATACCAGGTGACAGCATTTTCTCCACAAGTGATCTTATTGGAGATGCTGTAACTGCATTTTCACATTTGTAGAAAGGTGACTGGTTTCTTATTTACAAATGATTGTTTTAAGGCTGCTGGCAATTCCTTCTCACACTCCAACACCAGGTGCAGTATTTTCCCACCAAATGATATTATTGAGGATCCTGGCACTGCATGCTCCTCCTTGGAGAACAAGTGGCGGCAATTTTCCACCATGTAACTTCACTGGGGCTTCTGGCGAAGCATTTTCACTTTTGTCCAATAGGTGGAAGCATTTTCCCACAAGTGATTTCACTGGGGATGCTGGCAATGAACACTCACACAAGTCGACAAGATAAGGGCATTTTGCCACAAGAGATTTTCATTGTGAATCTTGGCAATGTATTTTCAAATGTGTCCGCCATTTGGCAGCCAGCATCATCTCAGAAGGGATTTTCATGAGCATGCTGGCAATGCATTCTCACACTTGTCAAACATGTGGCGGCCTTTTTCCAACAGCTGATATTATTGGGGCTGCTGGCAATGCATTGTGAAGCCTGTTTACAACAAGCCCACATTTTCCCACCAAATGTTATTATTGCACATAAAGGCAATGGTTTCTCCCGCTTGTCCACCCGTTGGCACCTTGACATCACAAGTGATTTTGTTTGGTAAGCTGAGAATGCATTCTTACGTTTGTTCAGCCAGTTGCGGAATTTTTCCACCAAGCGACTTTATTGCTGCTGGCTGTACATTCTCACGTTTGTCCAACTATTCGCCGCAGTTTTCCCCTAAAGTGATAGTGTGTGTGTGGGTGTGGATGTTGGTTTTGAATTCTCACACGTGGACATTGCCTATCAGAACTTTAGGCCCAAATCACTTTATTGCGATTCCAGAACATGCATTCTCACTCTTGTCCACCAGTTGGCACCTTGATCTCAGTAGGGATTTCACTGGGGATTCTGGGAAATCATTCATACAGTCGTTTAGCACCTGGTGGCCTTTTTCTCAAAGAGTGATTTTGTTGGGGATGCAGTCAATGCATGCTTCACCTCGTCCACCAGGGGGCAGAATATTTCCACCAAGTTTTTTTTAAAGGGGATGCGTTTAATGCTCTCTCACTTACCTCCACAAGGTGGCAGCATTTTTAAAACAAATGCTTTTCTTGGGAATGCAGGGAATGCTCTCTCACCTTTGTAAACAATGTCAGGTAATTTCTCATCAAACGTGTTTACGGGAGATGCCTGAAATACACTATCACCTTTTATTCAAAGGGGCAGCATTTTTTCAACCAAATAATTTTACAGGGGCTGGCAATGGATGCTCACGTTTGTCCCACAGTTGGCAGCATTTGTCCCAGAGAAAGTTTTTTTGCGGGGATGCGTGGCAGCGTTTCGCCCCAAATGATTTAATTGAGGATGCCTGCAAGGCAGTCTCAGGTCTCTACATGACGTCGCAGTAGTTTTCAACCACATGATTGGATCGGGGATACTATCAACGCATTCTCACCCTTTTGCATTTTGCCGACAGAGAGGTTTTGTGGTGATTCTGACAATACATTCTCAGACTTATCTGAGAATTGGCAGTATTTCCGTACAAATGACCTTACTGGGGATGCTGGCAATGTATTCTCACGATTGTCCACAGAGGACAGCATTTTTAATCAAATAATTTTATGGGAGATGCTACGCAGCCATTCTTGCACTTGTCAACCAGAAGGCAGGTTTTCCCCAGTATGATTTTATTGGGCATGCTGGCACTGCATTCTTAATCTTTTTCATAGGTGGCAAAACTTTCCCAAAAACTTATTATTTGGGGGATACTGGCAATGAATTGTCATTCTCAAGCATCCGTTGGCAGCATTTTTTAGCTAATGATTTTGTTGGGGATGCTCGCCATGCGCTTTCATATTTGTCGACCAGTGCACCAGGAGGTGCTCCAGGCACATAAGTTAGAGATGGAGAATATGGACTTGCAAGGAAGCAGAGCCTAACGGAAAATCTTGATAACGCATTGCCAGATTTCTCAATAAAATCCCTGTGAGAGCTCAGTTCCGTATTATGTTCGAACGTTGGAAGCAAATGCCAGGATCCCCAATAAAATTGTTTGGGTCAAAGATGCCGCTTCCATGTGGGCAAGCGTAAGACTGCCTTGACATTATTCCCCATAAAATCATTCTAGGAACAGTGCTGCCTCTTAATGGATAATCTTGAGAATGCATTTTCAGCATCTACAAAATAATCACCAGAGTGAACATATAGGCCATCGGCTGGACAAATGTAAGAATGCCTTCTGAGCCTACCAAATAAACTTGCATAAATGTCCAGTGTTGGGTCCTAAAAAAATGATGGATTTCTAAGTATCCTCCCTGTTGGGAGGTCGGTCACACATTAGGAACAGGCAACCAGGTGGGAGACTTCACAGTTGAACCAAAGTCCCTCTCTAGAAGTATGGCTGCACAGTGTTTTGCTGAGAGAATCAGTCTCTGAGGCCGAAGATCCCAAGCGACATTTAGCAAGGGGTGGAATAAGGTGCACAGATACCTGTGGCGAATTGAGTCAAGGCGTGTGGGAAGTCAGAAGTGTATGAGGTTCATTTGGGCAAGAATCCCCTGCTGGAAGAGTAAATGAGCAGAGGGACAATAAGAAGGAGAGTGTGCCACAGCCCTCACACACAACACACACAAGCACACACACACACATGCACACACACAGAGGCAAAGGCATGGACATGGATTTGTGTTGGGCAATCTCTGGACTATGATGTCCACAGTCAGTACACCTTGCCCATTTTTGACACTTTTTACATTTCCTCAAATGGACATGGCCTCCTGTGAATATGATTGTTTATTGACTTTGTTCCTTCAGACCAAGCCCTTGTGCAACCAACTAATCCTTAAGCAATATCAAGTCATCCTTGCTACTCGTCACTGAAACCCAAGGAGTGGATGAGAGAAAGTCAGAATGAGAGAAAGACCAAAAGAGCAAAAGCAATGGAAACAAATAAAAAGTTACTAATCTAAAAGGAGTCAGACTGAGACCTTATCTTGGCGGTAATAATCCTGATGATCCAACTCTACCAGAATGTAGGTAGGCTACAGTCCTCTCCAGCCACAGTTCTTCCCTTTGACTGTCACTTCAGTCTCAGATATCCCTTATACTGGAATAGCCTCTACTGCCCGGGCATTTCTCCCTGTGGATATTACCAGGGGTCCCTGTGGATCTGTGGGAAGTGTTAAAGAAAACGAATTCTGAAGTGGGAAACGTGAGTTGCCTTAAGAAAGAGCCCACTAGACACCGAACCGAAGGATACCTAAAGATGCTAAGGCAAAATAGGACTTCCTCAGGAACGTTTCTCTACAGGTACAAGGCCCATACACTGAGGCTCACAGTGAGGGCCGGGGCTGAATACGATGATGCCTGCTGTAGTCTCACAGTCTGGAAGAAATGTTTCAGAAGCCCAACAGCAAAGGGGAGCGAGTGGGGTGTCCAGGAACCTTTTCCACGCTACGTGACCACATCCCAAGCCCCTGTCTGTAGGCTCAGTGAGACCACACTGAGCACAGCAAGAACCCATAGCCGGCCCTGAAGTGTCTGTCTTTACTGTATGGCTTATTCTTGACCCTTTGGTCAAATATTAATTGACCATGATGGCACGGGTCAATTTCAGGATTCTGTACTTTTCCATTGATCTATGTGCCTGTTCCTGTGCCAGAAGCAGGTTGTTCTGATCACAGTGGCTTTGTCCTACAGCAGGATATTCAGTAATGTGATCCTACAACTCTGTTCTTTCTCAAGAATACTGTGGGTGCACGGGGTCTTTTTTGGTTTCCTATAAATTTTCGAAACATTTTTTCCAGCTCTGTGAAATATACCGTTGGAATTAATGACAATTGTGTTGAATTTATAGATTGTTTTGGGTAGTATGGATATTTTGATAATGTTAATTCTTTCAGTCTATAATTCTTTCACTCCTTTGTATCTTCCTCTATTTCTTTTTTCAATGTCCTGTTTCTGAATACAAGTCTTTTACATCCTTCTTTGACTTTACTCCTAGGTGTCTTATTTTTTCAGTTGCAATGGTAAATGGTATAGTCTTTTCTAAGAGTTCATAATTGGTGTAAAAAAAAAAAATGCCATCAATGTGTTGATGTTAATTTTGCTTCCAGCTTCCTTGCCAAATTCATTAATTATATCCACAAGTACTCGGTGGACTCTTTAGATTTTTATGTACAATATCATGTCATCTGCAAGTAATGACAGTTAACCTTCTCTCTTCCAATATGGATGCCTTTTATGTTCTCTTTTTGTCTGCTCGCTGTGGCTAGGACTTCCAGTAGTATGCTGAGCAGTAGTGGTGAAAGGGGCAACCGTGTCTTATTCCTCTTCTTAGGGGATATGGTTTTAGCCTTTGCACGTTGAGTATGATTTTGGCTCCAGGTATGTTGTATATGGCCTTTATTATGTTGGGATATATTCCCTCTATTTCCACTTTGCTCCCAGTTTTTTCCAAAATGGGTGCTGGATTTTCTAGAATATTTTCTCTGTATCTATTGATATGATCATAAGATTTTTGTCCTTCATTTTGTTTGTCTATCACATTTGTTGATTTGCGAATATTATACCAGCCCTGCGTCTCCAGAATAAATCACACTTGGTCATGGTGTATGATCTTACTTAATGTATTGCTGGATAAAACTTGGTAATATATTTTCTGAGGATTTTGGCACCTATGTTCATGAGGGATGTTGGTCTGTGAAATTCTTTATTTGCAGGATCTTCATCTGGTTTTGGGATTATTATAATACTGGTCTCATAAAAATATCTCCCTCCTCTGGAATTTTCTAAAATATTTTGAGGAGAGCGGGTTTTAATTCTTCTTTAAATGTTTAGGTAAGCTCGCATGTAAATCCATCTGGCCCCAGACACTTGTTTGCTGGAAGTTTGTTCTTATTACTTCTTCAATTGCATCCATTTTTACTGGCCTTCCAGGTTTTCTGGTTCTTTCCGATTGAGTTTTAGCAGATTGTAGGTTTTGAGGAATGTGTCCATTTTAGGCAGCTTCCCCACTTTATTGTTGTGCATAGTGTTTTCTTAGTATTCTTTCTGTTTCTGTCATGTCAGTTGTTATATCGCCTCTTTCACATCTGATTTTGTTTTCTTGGGTCCTCACCGTTTGTTTTTTGGTGTGTCTGGCTAAAGATTCATCGATCTTATTTCTGTCAGAAAACTAGTTCTTACTTTCATTGATATTTTGTACTGTGTTTTTGGTCTCTGTGTCATTCACTTCTGTTCTGATCTTCACTATTTTCTTTCTTCTGCATCTCCTCGAAATGTTCAGGTCCTCTTCCCTTTTTAATATTGGGTTGTTGTTTTTGTCTTGTTACTTACATAAGAAATAAAAATGACTTTACATTCTGAATTCTGTGTTTTATTTTAATCTCTGATAGCAGATTTATTTCCCTTGAGAAATTGCTGTAAAATATACGTCATCTAAAACTAAACATTTTAAACTATACGCTTCAGTGGTTTTAAAATTGGAATAATGTAGAACTGTTACAGCATAACAAGAAGCTAGAAAAATTCCAGGACAAGTTGAAAGGGAAACTGAGACAGATTTTTAGACAGCAGTTTGACTTAAGCCTATCTTCCCTAAGCCAAAGGCACTGGAGAATAAATAGTATGTATTAGATGGGAAAGATGCAGAAACCCAGGTGCAGAAACTAGGGTAGAGGAAACCACCTGGACAGGAACCCCCAGAGGCCTACAAGGGACAAAGACTGGGAAAACAAGAACTTTGTCCCCAGGTAATCTATTCTCCCAGAGCATGTCATGGGTCATGCGGTGGAGACCCCCTAAGCATTCCTCCCTAAAGATACCTTTTAAGTCTCAGTTGTATTTCAGCTCCAGGCCCATAAAAGCATTAAGACAAGACAAGTGGCATTGGAGTGGACTCAGGACCAGACACATTGACAAATGAGGCCCTTCCTGGCATGGACTAATCAGTGGCGACCAGCACCCTGAAAGGGCACCCCTGGAAAGCTGATGAATATTCTCTTGAGAGCTCCCCTTAAGCCTCCCATAAGATTTTCCACCTGCAAGGGAGATAAATATGCTCAGGACGAAGGGACAAGTGTGAGCTCCCCTACACCACAGGAAAGCGTGACAGCGCCAGTTTCCTCCTTCCTTCTGCGGGGGCCCCATGGTGCTTTCAACCAGGGGAGCAATGGGCAGTGGCAGCTCATCCCAGGCTTGTCTTCTGAAACTGTCTGAAAGGTCTTGGAAATGTGTCCAAGGCCCCCTTTTCTCTGACTTCCCAGTGAGCAAAGGCAGCCCAGCCTAGGCTATCCTGTTACTTCGTCTATGCACCTGCCTTGGTTCACCATCCAAAGTACATTTTTATTACAGCCATTAAAGCTTTGGGTTTTTTTCTTCATTTTTTTCTCTTGATTGAAATCTTTCCTTCAAGATGACAAGAGCTGAGGTCTTCTGCCTGTATCCCCTGTAACACAACCATCAGCTTTTCACTTCTGAAACCTTAATGTCAACATAAAAGAAAGCCTCATCCCATTTAAAGAGTATATGCAATTCTACTCTGGACTATTTCCTCATTTACACTGATGTCTTTCCCATCTCCATGGCTATGCTATTGCTATTGTCGTTGTTGTTAACCCTCACTAGAGGATATTGTTTTCATTGACTTCCAGAGAGAGTGGCATGGCAGAAGGGGTAGAGAGAGAGAGATATGCCTCAGTGTTAGAGACACAGACATTGGTTGCTTTTCTAATTCGCTGCACAACTGGGATGAGGAATGAATCTACAACCTAGGTATGTGCCCTCAACTGGGAATCAAACCTGAGACCCATCAGTGTGCAGGCCGACACTATACCACTGAGCCCCGCTGCCCAGGGTAGATATGCCTTTTTAAATATAAAGTTTGTAGGTATATTTAACTTGAAATTGGTAGAGGTTTTAAAATGATTTCTTTAGTTTTACTCATGTTTTCATTGGTGATTTGCCACTATTATATTACTGGCATTAATTTTGCAACAGTTTGTATGTAGCAGGGAGGAAACACTTTTAGATCAGGGTCCAAATAGAGTAGTGTATATGAACTTTTTTTGTTAAAAACTTTTATAGCAATGAGAACCAGAAAAATTTCTACTAAACTATCTAACAGTACAACTGAAAGATTTAGAAAGAGAACAGAAAACAAGAAAAGGCCCATAGGAAGTAAAAGGAAGAAAATAATAAAGATCAGAGCCTAAATAAATAACGTAGAGACTAAAAAATTCAAAAAGGTCAATGCAACCAAGAGCTTGTCTTTGAATAGATAATCAGTGCGATGAACTTTTAACCCAACTCACCAAAAACCAAAGACAGAGGTCAAAAATAAATAAACTGAGGAACAAAAGAAGTGAAGTAACAACTGATACCACTGAAATACAAAAGCAAATACACTGAACAACTATATGCCAACAACCTGGATGAAATAGACAAATTTCTGGAAATACACAACCTTCCAATACTCAGTGAGGAAGAATCAGGCATGCTGAACACGTTGATAAAAACCGGTGAAATTGGAACAGTGATTTTTTAAAAATGCCCAAGAAAAAAAGCGCCAGGCCCAGACAGTTTCAGAGGGGAGTTTTATCGAACATTCAAAAAATAATTCAAATTGTTCCAAAAAGTCCGAGAGGAACAAACACGCCCAAGCTCTTTTTTGGCAGCCTGAATAATCCCAATTACAAAACCAGGTAAAGACCTTGCAAAGAAAGAATTACAGGCCAATATCCGTGATAAACAAAGATGCTAAAATCTCCAAACAAATATTAGCAAATTGGATCAAGCAATATGTTAAACAGATCATACCCCATGACCAAGTGGGGTTTATTCCAGGGATGCAAGTTTGGTACAGTATTCACAAATCTATAAATGCGATGCATCACAGGAACCATTTGACAAACAAATATCTCATGATCATCTCAGTAGGTGCAGAAAGAGCAACAAAACCCAGCGCCCATTTTTGATAAAAACTCTCAGCACAGTGGGAATAGAGGGATCATGCCTAAACACATTAAAGTCCTTATAGGGCAAACCTTCAGTCAACTTCATACTCAATGGGCAAAAACTAAAACATATCCCCTAATAAGAGGAACAAGACAGGGACGTCCACTTTCACCATCTTATTCAACAGAGTGTTGGAAGTCCTTGCCACAGCGATCAGACAAGGAGAAAACATAAAAGGCATCCAAATTGGAAAGGAGAAATAAAACTGTCACTGTTTGCAGATGACCTGATATTGTATGCTGAGAACACTAAAGAGGTCACCAAAAGACTTCTAGATTTAACAAATGAATTCAGCTATGCAGCAGGATAGAAAATTAATGCCCAGAAATAAATGGCATTTTTAAACGACATTCATGATCTCTCAGAAAGAGAAACTAAAACAAACAAACAAACAAAAAAAACACATTTAACGTGCAACAATAACATTAAGATACTTAGGAATTAACTTAACCAAAGGGGTGAAAGACGTGTACTTGCAAAACAAACATGTTCAAAAAAGAGATAGAGGAAGATATAAACAAGTGTAAGAATATACCATGCTAATGGATTGCTAGAATCAACCTCATTCAGATGTCCGTACTCCCCAAAGCAATCTATAGATTCAAACTATTCATAAAATACCAATGTCCGATATCACAGACCTAGAAGAAGTAGTGCAAAAATTTAGACACAAAAAGGACAGGACCCCAAATCGCTGCAGCAATTTTGGGAAGAAGAAAAAAGTGGAAGGAATCAAAATAATACATATCAAGATATAGTAAAGCCATTTTAATCGAAACAGGATGGAACTGGCAGAAGACCAGCCTTAATGATATAAATGGAACTGAACAGAGAACCCAGGAATTGACCCAACTCATTACACTCAATTGAGATTTTACAAAGGAGGCAGAGCATACAGTGGAGTAAAGGAAGTCTCTTCAATAAATGGTGTTGGGAAAATTGGACAGGAACTTTCAAAATAGTGCAACTAGACCACTATCTTGCACCACACACAAGGATCAACTCCAACTGGATAAA
This sequence comes from Miniopterus schreibersii, assembly GCF_964146895.1. Taxonomy (NCBI): domain Eukaryota; kingdom Metazoa; phylum Chordata; class Mammalia; order Chiroptera; family Miniopteridae; genus Miniopterus; species Miniopterus schreibersii. Next base: position 11,291,867 of record NC_138120.1, on the reverse strand, counting down.
AAACTTAAAGGTAAAACATGAAACCATTAAAAATCCTTGAAGGAAATGGAGGCAGCATGATCTCAGACATCTCTCATTGCAATATGCTTACCAATACACTGCCTAGGGCAATGGAAGCAAAGGAGAAAATAAACAAATGGGACTACAGCAAAATAAAAAGATTCTGCACAAAGAAACCATCAACAAAATGCAAAGGGAACTCATTATATGGGAGAACATATTTGCCAATGATACATCTGATAAAGGGTTACTACCCCTAATATTTTAAGAAACACACCTTCACAAGAGGAAGACAAACGATCCAATTAAAAAACGAGCAAAGACCTAAGTAGACACTTCTCCAAAGAGCGCATAAAAATGTCCAAGAGACATATGAAAACTGCTCAGTGTCACTAATCACCAGAGAGATGAAAATTAAAACAATAATGGGGTATCACCTGAGGTCTTCCAGAATGGCTACGTTTTCAATAAGTCAACAAACAAAAAGTGCCTGTGAGGGTGTGCAGAAAAGCTCACCCTAGTATACTGCTGGTGGGAATGCAGACTCGTGCAGCCTCTATGGAAAACATTATGACATAGGAGGTTTTCTCAAAAATTGAAATACAGAACTGCCATTGAACCCAGTGACCCCACTGCTTGGAATATGTCCTACGAAAGCAGGAACATCGATCAGGAAGAATGTATAAACCCCTCTGTTCAGAGCAGCACACTTTACAATAGCTACGCTCGTGAGTTCACAGGAATGGGTACATGAATCTGCTTTGATTCTGAGTGACGGTAGACATGCACACTCCTGCATCTTCCTTCAGCTTCCTGCCTGAACATGATGCCACACTGCAGTTCTTCAGACTTTCTGTCTCTTCCCAATGCCGTAGTGGCCTGGCGTCATAGGCTATCCTTCCGAGCCTCAGGGTGTTCATGTGAGAGAAAAATGTCCCAGCTACCTGACAACCCAAGGGGGAGCCCCACTGGCATCTCCTCACATGTCCTCTAAGTGCCTTCTCCTGGTTCCAACATCCTCAAGTAGCCCTTACTGATTTTCTGGCAGAGCAAAAAGTGATCGTCAAGAGACGGCAGGGATCTGACTAAAAATCCAAAAGCAGGGGAACACACCAAGCTCTCTTAGGGCATTGCAAGCAAGCCTCCACCTCAGCAATCCTGTCAGACCCTGCCACGCTGTGGGCAGACAACTAGTTGAAGTAGTTAAGGCTGCTGTTCTGGTGCCTGGAGCTGTTGGCCCATCGTTCATAATGCTGGCACCACTGAATGCAAGAGGCATAGGATGCACTGTATCCTGCAGCATGAGGAGTGTGTGGAGAAGGGCACATCACCTTTCAAGTTCTATGCACTTCCTGCTGCTGCCCATAGAGAGAGCCTGCTCCCGCCTGTGATGGTAATGAGATACTCCTTCACAGTGGCAGTACTGCATTAGTATGATTTGCTACAAAAGGACAGTTAACCTTGCCATCATCCCTGGCATGTCTGACTCCCTCCACCTGCAGAAGGAATGTGGGTGGGGGTTAGGGACATCTCACTCCTGGACACCCAAGTTTCCCTGCTTACATGGACAGGTTATATTCTCAAGGCCCCTCCCTTTCCAGCACCAGTACCTGCAACATCACCTTCACATTGATCGTGTGGCTATGAAAGAACTAAAACATGGAGATCTACAAAACAGCCTGGCTTGGCCTGAACCACCTATCTTCTGGCCCCATTCCTTCTGCATAAGAGGCACAGAGGAACACAGAGGTTCCTGGGGTTACAGGTGCCTGCACCCATGCGGTCACACTGATTCCTCACAGGCTTTGATATCCCCACACCCTTGCCTGCACACGGCTTCACAGGATACCCTGATTCACGCACGTCACACGTTCCTGCCTCTGATGGAGGACTTGGGCATGCCCACACCATTTTGGGCTACTAAAACAGCTCTTCCAAACTGTGACTGGACAGAGGGCATCACGCTACTCAGCCCCGCCCCTCACTGTCAGCCTCAGTGTATGGGCCTGAGAACTGTGGTGAAACATTCCCGAGGAAGCTCTATGTTACCCGAGCATTTGCAGCTTTCCCAGGGTTTGGTGTCTGGGGGGCTCTTGCTTACGGCTGCTCACGTTTCCCACTTCAGAATCCATTTTCTCTACCGCTTTCCCACAGATCCACAGTGACCCCTAGTAATATCCACAGGGAGAAATGCCCGGGACATTACAGGCTGCCCAGCCTGTGGGCTATCTGAGGCTGAAGTGACAGGCAAAGGGAAGAACTGTGGCTGGAGAGGACTGTAGCCTACATTCTGGTAGAGTTGGATGATCAGGATAACTACGGCCAAGGTACGGTCTCAATCTGACTCCTTTTACATCAGTTCTCTTGTTTTTGTTTCCATTACTCTTGCTCTTTCTGTCTTTTCCTCATTCTGACTCTTTCTTCCATCTACCCATTGGGTTTCAGTGACCCGTAGAAAGAATGACTTGATACTGCCTAAGGGTTTCTTCATTGCAGGAGAAAGGCTCGGTCTGAAGGAACAAAGTAAATAAACAATCATATTCACAGGAGGCCATTGTTATGTGAGGAAATGTAATACCGTCAAAAATGCACAAGGTGTACTGGCTGTGGACACCATGGTCCAGAGATTGCCCAACACAACTTCACGTACATGCCTGTGCCTCTGTGTGTGTTGTGTGTGAGGGCTATAGCACACTCTGCATCTTATTGTCCCTCTGGTCATTTACCCTTCCAGCTGCGGCTTCGACCCCAAGTGAACCTAATATCCAGACTGACTCCTCACATGCCTTTGCTCTCTTCCCCACAACTCCTACATGCAATTTATACTCCCACTGGCTAAGTGTGGTTCTGAATCCTGGGCTCAGAGCATGATTCTCGCAGCAAATACAGTGCTCTCATACTTCTAGGGAGGCCTTCTGCTTCAAGTGTGAAATGCACTGGGAAGCCTCCCACCGCGTTGCCTGCTGTCAATGTGTGAGCTGACCTCCGACAGAAAGGAACCTGGAAATCCATCATCCTTTCGGAGCTAGCAGTGGACATTCAGGCCCTTGCTCCCAAATCCCTTTCCTTGAGCTACCTTACGTCCCTGGGTCCATTAGTATCACCCACTTCAATGGACTTACTCTTAGTTCTCCCTCCTCCCCAGCCTCCAGCACACAGAAAGAATTCTGTCTTCTCATACTGTCCTAAAGCATAACTTAACCACCACTGCAACTGCACAGGCCCAGCCCTCACAGGCAATGGTCATTCACAGGCAGCCAGTTGTAATGCCCCAAACTAGGGACAAACACCACAGAGACAGACACTATTGATGCTCTTGATTTATGTGTTCCAAGAACACACGACAAACAGACAAACAGAGCTGATGCTCCTGCTTTAACTTTCCATTTCATACCGTGCTCTGGATCTCTCTGTGACTGAATACCTGGTCACACAGACATTCTGCTCCATTGTCCTGTGCAGGAACATAATGTCTGCTTGAAAACACATACTTATGTCAAAACCTTCTTATGTGCACTTCTCTATTTGAAGGAAAATGGATGGTCCCTCCTATTTAACTCACACTGTGGGAGATACCCTAACACAATAATTGACTATCATCTCCTATCAAACTTCCTAAAGAGTATAGTATAATTATTGGTGGCCCTAACATGAAGAGTCGGTCATTGCTGAAATTAGGATCTCTTAAATTTCCTGCTGCCTTGTGTTGGATGCATCACACCACACCACCTTTTTAATGAGCAGTGACCTCAGGGTCACCCAGTTAGGAATTTGGACACACCTAAGGAAATATTTGATGGTTGCAATGATCCATAAAAGGAAGTGGTGGCACAGCAGCCTCAGCCTTTGTATGAAAAGACTCCTGGACAAGTGTGGGAAGGGTCAGAGGAAGGACATCATGGGAGCCTCCATTTAAGGAATAGTAGACAGGCCTAAGGGTGAGGGAGGTGGCCTGGAGCGAGAGTTCAGAGGAGTGGGTCAATGAATCTGCTTTGATTCTGAATGATTTTGCACATGCACACTTCCTCATTTTACATCAGGTGTCCCTGTCTGAATATAATTCCCACTGCAGTGCTACATACTTCCTTTCTCAACCTGATTCTCTGAGGACCTGACATAACAGGCTCTATTCCTCCCAGTATCAGGGCGTCCATGAGAGAAAGCAATGACCCAGCTACCTAGCAAACTAGGGGCAAGTGTCCAGGAACAGTCCCCCTCACCTGTACTCCTCTACCTTCACTCTCCTGGGGCCAAGCTCCTCGCATAGTACTTGAGATGATTAGACCACACTTCTATTACTGATGTTCTAGCAGGGCAAACAGGACTAGTCAGAAGAAGCCAGGGATCTCACTTTACGAACCCAAGAGGTAGGGGAACCCAAAGCTCTCCTTCTGCATTGCCACCGAGGCCCAACCTCAGTATCCTGTCATATCCTTCCAGGTCGCAGCATTTTTCTCCTAAATAACATTGTCGGGAATGCTGGAAAGGCATTCTCACGCTTATCCAATAGATGGCAGCTTTTCGTTTCAAATCATGTTATTGGGGATGTTGGCAATTCATTCTCATGCTTGTCAAAACATGGCAGCTTTTTTTTACAAATAAAGTTACTGGGCAGGCTGGCAATGCATATCCACACTTGTCCACGAGATGGCAGCATGACTTCACATGTCATTTCATTCGGGATGGTACCACTGCATTCTCTCGTTTCTCCACCAGGTGGCAGCACTTTTCCACCAAATGATTTCATTGGGCATGCACGGTAGGCATGCTCAGGTATGCCCAAAAGTTGTTTGCATTTGCCTCAAAATGTCATTTCTTTCGTGATGCTGGAAATGGATTCTCATTCTTGAACAGTCACAACATGCAGTTATGTCCGCACGTGCCAAAAGGCGGATTCTAACAGAAAAATACAGTTTGCACATACTTCTACAAAGGGAATTTGGTTTAACTGTGAAATGAACGTAAAACCCCGGCCTGGTTCCCTGCTGTCACTGTGTGAGCTGACTCCCTAAAGCGAGGGTATGGCAAACGCATCATCCTTTATAACTTATCACTGCAAATTCCGACCCTTGCACACAAGGCCTTTCCTTGAACTCCCTTATCACCCAAGGGAAAATGGTAAACTCTATTGGACTTTCACTGATTTCTTAATCCACCACAGTCTCTACCACACAGAAAGAATTTTGGCTTCTGATACCATCAGAAAACACAACTTAGCCACTTCTGCAATTGTAAAGGCCATGCATTCACGGGGCGGGTAATTCAGAGTGTCCATTGTCAAGGCAAACAATACATAAACAGGCACATTAGATGCTCTCGCTTTATCTTGCCATTTATTCCATGTGCTGCATATATCCATGGCTGAATGCCTTTCCACAGGGACATTCTGCACCTAATTTCTACGCAGGAAAAGAATCTTTGCTTGAAACACCTTTTAATCTGAAAAAGCTTCTCACGTGCACTACTTATATTGGAAGGTCCCTCCTATAGTTCTCACACGTTAAATGCGTGCAGTAAACACAGCAAACCTGGTATCATCTCCTCTGAGGATAATCAAAAAGTATTTAAAAATCATGTCAAGCCCAAACCTGTCAAAGTTGGAATCTCTTCCGTTTTCTCCAGCCATGCATTCAACAATTCCCACCACAACGAGGTTGTGATGGACAGTGTACCCAGGAAGGCCAGCGATACAATTCAGGAAATACATGGTGGTTGTGATGATCAATAGAGGGATGTGGTGGCACAGCAGCCTCAGCATTTTCATGAAGGAGGATTCTGGAAAATTGTGGAGAGGGTTCTAGGAAGCACATCACAGAACTTCTATTTAATGCATGGTAGGCAGGCCTGAGGGTGGTGTTGGTGACCTGAGGTGTGAGATCAGAGAAATAGGCCAAAGAATCTACTTTCATTCTGAGTGACAGAGGAAACAGACATGACCTCATCATCCTTCAGCCTCCCCCAAGTGAACATGATTGGCACTGCAGTGCTCAGAACTTCCAGCCTCATCCTCACACTGTGATGATGTCACAGGCTGTATTTCTCCCAGCTTCAGTGTGTTCATGTGAGAAAACAATGTCCCAGCTCCCTGGCAATCCAGAGGCAAGTGAAGAGTTGGTCTCTGCTCACCTGTTATCATCTATGTCCCCTCTCCTGATGCCAACATCCACTCATAGTTCTCACTGTTGATCTGGAAAGCAAAAATGGGCTCCACAGGAGAGGCCAGGCGTCTAAACCACAAACCCAAAAAGCAGGGGATCACACCAAGCTCTCTAATGGCATTTCCTGCAAGGACCCACCTAAGCAATCCTGTCAGATCCCGAAACATGGTGATCAGAGACGAAGTTGAAGAAGTGAATGCTGCTGTTCTGCCTGCAGTTGTAGGCCTGTCGTTCATACTGCAGGTACCACTGAATGTGAGTGGAATGGGTCACCCTGTATCCTGCAGCTTGAGGAGTGTGTGGAGAGGAACCTGTCACCTTCCAACTTGGACACACTTCTTGCCGCAGGCCATGCAGGGAGCCTCCTCCCTCCTGTGATGGTTATGAGAGGATCCTTCACAATCACAGTATCGTGGATGTAGGGGTTTTTGTGAAAGAGCAGCACAGTCTTGCAGCGATTGCTGCCATGCCAGGCTTCCTTCACCTGCAAAAGAACAGTGGATCCGGTTTAGGGTGATAACTTATTCCAGAACTCCCGCCTATTCCTTCCTGCAGGGATAGGATTTTTTCACAAGCTCTCTACCTCCCCAGCCGTGGTCTGCACAGCCTGACCTTCAGATTGATCATGTGGCTGAGCATGGTTTCATCTTGGTCACTGATAATGGCTGACACTTCCAGATTGTTGACAAATTGCAGCAGGTCAAAACGCCTGCACGCTGCAAGCTGAACATGAAACAGCTACAAAAAGGAGCAGATCCTTAAAGCAGCTTGGATTGCTCCCACCTCTCTAACCCCTAGCCCAGCTCCTTCACCATAAGATGCAAAAAGAGAGCACAGTGGTTCTTGTGGGCTCCATGTGTTTATACACACACGGGCACACTGTTTTCCTGACAGCCTTTGACCTCGCCTGCATACTTGCCTGCTGAGGGCTTAACAGGATACCTTTATTTGTGGACATCACTCATTCCTGCCTCTCACTGACTTGGATATACAGAGGACTTGGACATGCAGCCCCCCTCGAGTGCAGCATTACCCCAAGAAGAACCTGAGTGACACAGAGCAGTGTGGAGGCAATGGCCCTTGTTCTGCGCATGAGTCTGATCTGGGACGGTGCTCCTGAAGCCCAGGGAGAGTTTCTGTGGTACTGGTGAGATAAAAGGGTGTCTCTGAGATTTTGGATCACACTGTTCTCACTATCCTGAGCTTCACTCCAATGTGTCTATTTGTTTCTGAGCTACCTATCCCCACTGATACATTTCTCATGCACAAGGGCAGGCATATTGCGTTCCCTTCTGTAGAGTCAAGGATACACTATTGACTCAGCATCTGGCAATGCACTGAACGTTTGTGCTTTTCAGTTCTAAACAGGGCTGCTGCCGCTGCCAGGTACTGGGCTTGAGCCAGCAGAAGGATCTGCTCACTTGTAAGTTCACGGGCTACATTCCTAACTTAAGTGCCCGGAGCACATCCAGTGGGGACCAGGTGCACTGCCCACTGAGCCTATCCTCTTCGTGCTCCTGCTCTACTGGCTCTTCTTGTGGATGTTTTGTTTCTTCCTGTGCCTGAGGCTCAACATCAACCAACACCTTCATGACTTTTATGACGTCCTCTCGCCCAGGACAAACTGCTCCCTGCCAATTAATTCCTCCTCAATCAATTCCTTCCCCTCTCCCTGCTCCACCCTGTCTGGCCCTTGTAGAAACTCATGATACATTTCCTCTGCCAAAGCATAACTTACCCACTTCTGCAACTGTAAGGCCCAGCCCTCCCAGGGACTGGTCGATCATTCCAAGGCAGCCAATCGTAAGGCTCAAACCAACACACAAACAACAGACAGACAGACAGACAGACAGACAGACAGAAAGACACGGTACTTGCTCTTAATTTATCTTTCTAACTACATGCCATGCTCTGGATGTCTCTGCATCTCAATGCTTTCCCACAGGGACGTTCTGCATCTATTTCCTGTGCAGGGAAACAATGTTTGCTTGAAAACACATATTCCGCTGAGAAAGCTTCTCATGTGCACTACTCTTCTTTGAAGTTAAATGGACAGTCCCTCCTATTTATCTCACAGTGTGGGAGGTCCCCTGAACACAACAAACCTCCTATTGTCTCCTCTGACTATTACTAAAGAATACTGAATAATCCCCAATCTGTAAAATGGGTCACTGCCGCCAGTGGGATCTCTTAAGTTTCCACCAGCCCTGTGTTCAACATGTGCCGCCACAACCCGTTTATAACGGGCAGTGTTTTCAGGATGACCTGTGGAGGAATAAGGAGACACTTAAGGAAATATATGGTGGTTGTGATGATCAACAGAGGCACGTGGTTCCAGAGCAGCCTCAGCCTTTGCATTCTCATGCTGAAACACCACGTGGCAGCATTTTCTCCTCAAATGGTATTATTGCAGATGCTCACTCTGAATTCTTACTTTTGTCCAGAGGCGGCAGAAAGTTTCTTACCAACGATTGTTCTGGGGATGCTGGCAATGCATTCTCACACTTTTCCACCAGGTGTCGGCATGATTTCACGAGTAATTTTATTGGGGATGCTGGAAAAGCATTCACAATTCCATTCAACAGGTGGAAACATTTTCAACAGAATGAATCCATTGGTGAACTTGTGGGTGCATTCTCACGTTTACCCACCAGGTGGCAGTATTGTTCGAACTGAGGATCATACTTGGGATGCTTGTGGAGATGCAGAAGATGCATTTTCTCGTTTGTCCACCAGGTGGTGGCATTTTGACACCACGAGATTTTATTGGCTATGCTGACAATGGAAGCTAGTGTGTGTCAAGCAGGCAGCAGAATTATTTTACCGCACGATTTCGCTGGAGATGCTTTCAATGGCTCTATATTTATCAGTTGGCATCAATATTCCACTAGTGAATATCAGGAATGTTCTGGAAGTGCATTCTCACGCTTTTCCACCAGGTGGCAGAATTTTCCCACAACGTGCTTTTACTGAGGATGCTGGCAAGGCATTCCCACGTTTTTGTCTCTACAGCTGTCTGCATTTTCCCTCCACTGTCCCATTTTGGGGAAACTGGCAATGCATTTTGGCGCTGAAACATGAGATGGCAGCATTTTTCCACCAACGATTCTGTTTGAGATGCTGGCAATGCTTTCCCACGTTTGTCTAACACGTCTGTGGAAGCATTTTTACTACCAAATTATATTATTGGGGGTGCTGAAAATTCAGTCTCAAGTTTGTAAAAGACTTGGCTACATTTTCCACAAATGTGATTATTTTGTGGATGTTGACAAGGCATTCTCACGTTTTAACAGCCATTGAACCTACTTTCCCAAAAATGATTCTATTGGGAATAGTGGCGTGGCACTTTCACTTTTGTTCAATAGCTGGCAACACTTTCACCACAAAGTATCGTTTGGGGAATGCTGGAAGCACATTCGCCCAAAGTACTTTGTAGAAGTACTTTTCCACAAAATGATTTTACGGCGGATGCTGGCAATGCATTCTTCAGTCTCTCAAACAAGAGGCCACATTTTCCACCAAACGATTACTTTGGTTGTGCTGGCAATGCATTCCCACATCTGTCCACAAGGTGGCCACATTTTTTTACCAAGGGATTTTCCTGAGAACGCTGGCAATGCATTCTCTTGCTCGAATACCAGGTGACAGCATTTTCTCCACAAGTGATCTTATTGGAGATGCTGTAACTGCATTTTCACATTTGTAGAAAGGTGACTGGTTTCTTATTTACAAATGATTGTTTTAAGGCTGCTGGCAATTCCTTCTCACACTCCAACACCAGGTGCAGTATTTTCCCACCAAATGATATTATTGAGGATCCTGGCACTGCATGCTCCTCCTTGGAGAACAAGTGGCGGCAATTTTCCACCATGTAACTTCACTGGGGCTTCTGGCGAAGCATTTTCACTTTTGTCCAATAGGTGGAAGCATTTTCCCACAAGTGATTTCACTGGGGATGCTGGCAGTGAACACTCACACAAGTCGACAAGATAAGGGCATTTTGCCACAAGAGATTTTCATTGTGAATCTTGGCAATGTATTTTCAAATGTGTCCGCCATTTGGCAGCCAGCATCATCTCAGAAGGGATTTTCATGAGCATGCTGGCAATGCATTCTCACACTTGTCAAACATGTGGCGGCCTTTTTCCAACAGCTGATATTATTGGGGCTGCTGGCAATGCATTGTGAAGCCTGTTTACAACAAGCCCACATTTTCCCACCAAATGTTATTATTGCACATAAAGGCAATGGTTTCTCCCGCTTGTCCACCCGTTGGCACCTTGACATCACAAGTGATTTTGTTTGGTAAGCTGAGGATGCATTCTTACGTTTGTTCAGCCAGTTGCGGAATTTTTCCACCAAGCGACTTTATTGCTGCTGGCTGTACATTCTCACGTTTGTCCAACTATTCGCCGCAGTTTTCCCCTAAAGTGATAGTGTGTGTGTGGGTGTGGATGTTGGTTTTGAATTCTCACACGTGGACATTGCCTATCAGAACTTTAGGCCCAAATCACTTTATTGCGATTCCAGAACATGCATTCTCACTCTTGTCCACCAGTTGGCACCTTGATCTCAGTAGGGATTTCACTGGGGATTCTGGGAAATCATTCATACAGTCGTTTAGCACCTGGTGGCCTTTTTCTCAAAGAGTGATTTTGTTGGGGATGCAGTCAATGCATGCTTCACCTCGTCCACCAGGGGGCAGAATATTTCCACCAAGTTTTTTTTAAAGGGGATGCGTTTAATGCTCTCTCACTTACCTCCACAAGGTGGCAGCATTTTTAAAACAAATGCTTTTCTTGGGAATGCAGGGAATGCTCTCTCACCTTTGTAAACAATGTCAGGTAATTTCTCATCAAACGTGTTTACGGGAGATGCCTGAAATACACTATCACCTTTTATTCAAAGGGGCAGCATTTTTTCAACCAAATAATTTTACAGGGGCTGGCAATGGATGCTCACGTTTGTCCCACAGTTGGCAGCATTTGTCCCAGAGAAAGTTTTTTTGCGGGGATGCGTGGCAGCGTTTCGCCCCAAATGATTTAATTGAGGATGCCTGCAAGGCAGTCTCAGGTCTCTACATGACGTCGCAGTAGTTTTCAACCACATGATTGGATCGGGGATACTATCAACGCATTCTCACCCTTTTGCATTTTGCCGACAGAGAGGTTTTGTGGTGATTCTGACAATACATTCTCAGACTTATCTGAGAATTGGCAGTATTTCCGTACAAATGACCTTACTGGGGATGCTGGCAATGTATTCTCACGATTGTCCACAGAGGACAGCATTTTTAATCAAATAATTTTATGGGAGATGCTACGCAGCCATTCTTGCACTTGTCAACCAGAAGGCAGGTTTTCCCCAGTATGATTTTATTGGGCATGCTGGCACTGCATTCTTAATCTTTTTCATAGGTGGCAAAACTTTCCCAAAAACTTATTATTTGGGGGATACTGGCAATGAATTGTCATTCTCAAGCATCCGTTGGCAGCATTTTTTAGCTAATGATTTTGTTGGGGATGCTCGCCATGCGCTTTCATATTTGTCGACCAGTGCACCAGGAGGTGCTCCAGGCACATAAGTTAGAGATGGAGAATATGGACTTGCAAGGAAGCAGAGCCTAACGGAAAATCTTGATAACGCATTGCCAGATTTCTCAATAAAATCCCTGTGAGAGCTCAGTTCCGTATTATGTTCGAACGTTGGAAGCAAATGCCAGGATCCCCAATAAAATTGTTTGGGTCAAAGATGCCGCTTCCATGTGGGCAAGCGTAAGACTGCCTTGACATTATTCCCCATAAAATCATTCTAGGAACAGTGCTGCCTCTTAATGGATAATCTTGAGAATGCATTTTCAGCATCTACAAAATAATCACCAGAGTGAACATATAGGCCATCGGCTGGACAAATGTAAGAATGCCTTCTGAGCCTACCAAATAAACTTGCATAAATGTCCAGTGTTGGGTCCTAAAAAAATGATGGATTTCTAAGTATCCTCCCTGTTGGGAGGTCGGTCACACATTAGGAACAGGCAACCAGGTGGGAGACTTCACAGTTGAACCAAAGTCCCTCTCTAGAAGTATGGCTGCACAGTGTTTTGCTGAGAGAATCAGTCTCTGAGGCCGAAGATCCCAAGCGACATTTAGCAAGGGGTGGAATAAGGTGCACAGATACCTGTGGCGAATTGAGTCAAGGCGTGTGGGAAGTCAGAAGTGTATGAGGTTCATTTGGGCAAGAATCCCCTGCTGGAAGAGTAAATGAGCAGAGGGACAATAAGAAGGAGAGTGTGCCACAGCCCTCACACACAACACACACAAGCACACACACACACATGCACACACACAGAGGCAAAGGCATGGACATGGATTTGTGTTGGGCAATCTCTGGACTATGATGTCCACAGTCAGTACACCTTGCCCATTTTTGACACTTTTTACATTTCCTCAAATGGACATGGCCTCCTGTGAATATGATTGTTTATTGACTTTGTTCCTTCAGACCAAGCCCTTGTGCAACCAACTAATCCTTAAGCAATATCAAGTCATCCTTGCTACTCGTCACTGAAACCCAAGGAGTGGATGAGAGAAAGTCAGAATGAGAGAAAGACCAAAAGAGCAAAAGCAATGGAAACAAATAAAAAGTTACTAATCTAAAAGGAGTCAGACTGAGACCTTATCTTGGCGGTAATAATCCTGATGATCCAACTCTACCAGAATGTAGGTAGGCTACAGTCCTCTCCAGCCACAGTTCTTCCCTTTGACTGTCACTTCAGTCTCAGATATCCCTTATACTGGAATAGCCTCTACTGCCCGGGCATTTCTCCCTGTGGATATTACCAGGGGTCCCTGTGGATCTGTGGGAAGTGTTAAAGAAAACGAATTCTGAAGTGGGAAACGTGAGTTGCCTTAAGAAAGAGCCCACTAGACACCGAACCGAAGGATACCTAAAGATGCTAAGGCAAAATAGGACTTCCTCAGGAACGTTTCTCTACAGGTACAAGGCCCATACACTGAGGCTCACAGTGAGGGCCGGGGCTGAATACGATGATGCCTGCTGTAGTCTCACAGTCTGGAAGAAATGTTTCAGAAGCCCAACAGCAAAGGGGAGCGAGTGGGGTGTCCAGGAACCTTTTCCACGCTACGTGACCACATCCCAAGCCCCTGTCTGTAGGCTCAGTGAGACCACACTGAGCACAGCAAGAACCCATAGCCGGCCCTGAAGTGTCTGTCTTTACTGTATGGCTTATTCTTGACCCTTTGGTCAAATATTAATTGACCATGATGGCACGGGTCAATTTCAGGATTCTGTACTTTTCCATTGATCTATGTGCCTGTTCCTGTGCCAGAAGCAGGTTGTTCTGATCACAGTGGCTTTGTCCTACAGCAGGATATTCAGTAATGTGATCCTACAACTCTGTTCTTTCTCAAGAATACTGTGGGTGCACGGGGTCTTTTTTGGTTTCCTATAAATTTTCGAAACATTTTTTCCAGCTCTGTGAAATATACCGTTGGAATTAATGACAATTGTGTTGAATTTATAGATTGTTTTGGGTAGTATGGATATTTTGATAATGTTAATTCTTTCAGTCTATAATTCTTTCACTCCTTTGTATCTTCCTCTATTTCTTTTTTCAATGTCCTGTTTCTGAATACAAGTCTTTTACATCCTTCTTTGACTTTACTCCTAGGTGTCTTATTTTTTCAGTTGCAATGGTAAATGGTATAGTCTTTTCTAAGAGTTCATAATTGGTGTAAAAAAAAAAAATGCCATCAATGTGTTGATGTTAATTTTGCTTCCAGCTTCCTTGCCAAATTCATTAATTATATCCACAAGTACTCGGTGGACTCTTTAGATTTTTATGTACAATATCATGTCATCTGCAAGTAATGACAGTTAACCTTCTCTCTTCCAATATGGATGCCTTTTATGTTCTCTTTTTGTCTGCTCGCTGTGGCTAGGACTTCCAGTAGTATGCTGAGCAGTAGTGGTGAAAGGGGCAACCGTGTCTTATTCCTCTTCTTAGGGGATATGGTTTTAGCCTTTGCACGTTGAGTATGATTTTGGCTCCAGGTATGTTGTATATGGCCTTTATTATGTTGGGATATATTCCCTCTATTTCCACTTTGCTCCCAGTTTTTTCCAAAATGGGTGCTGGATTTTCTAGAATATTTTCTCTGTATCTATTGATATGATCATAAGATTTTTGTCCTTCATTTTGTTTGTCTATCACATTTGTTGATTTGCGAATATTATACCAGCCCTGCGTCTCCAGAATAAATCACACTTGGTCATGGTGTATGATCTTACTTAATGTATTGCTGGATAAAACTTGGTAATATATTTTCTGAGGATTTTGGCACCTATGTTCATGAGGGATGTTGGTCTGTGAAATTCTTTATTTGCAGGATCTTCATCTGGTTTTGGGATTATTATAATACTGGTCTCATAAAAATATCTCCCTCCTCTGGAATTTTCTAAAATATTTTGAGGAGAGCGGGTTTTAATTCTTCTTTAAATGTTTAGGTAAGCTCGCATGTAAATCCATCTGGCCCCAGACACTTGTTTGCTGGAAGTTTGTTCTTATTACTTCTTCAATTGCATCCATTTTTACTGGCCTTCCAGGTTTTCTGGTTCTTTCCGATTGAGTTTTAGCAGATTGTAGGTTTTGAGGAATGTGTCCATTTTAGGCAGCTTCCCCACTTTATTGTTGTGCATAGTGTTTTCTTAGTATTCTTTCTGTTTCTGTCATGTCAGTTGTTATATCGCCTCTTTCACATCTGATTTTGTTTTCTTGGGTCCTCACCGTTTGTTTTTTGGTGTGTCTGGCTAAAGATTCATCGATCTTATTTCTGTCAGAAAACTAGTTCTTACTTTCATTGATATTTTGTACTGTGTTTTTGGTCTCTGTGTCATTCACTTCTGTTCTGATCTTCACTATTTTCTTTCTTCTGCATCTCCTCGAAATGTTCAGGTCCTCTTCCCTTTTTAATATTGGGTTGTTGTTTTTGTCTTGTTACTTACATAAGAAATAAAAATGACTTTACATTCTGAATTCTGTGTTTTATTTTAATCTCTGATAGCAGATTTATTTCCCTTGAGAAATTGCTGTAAAATATACGTCATCTAAAACTAAACATTTTAAACTATACGCTTCAGTGGTTTTAAAATTGGAATAATGTAGAACTGTTACAGCATAACAAGAAGCTAGAAAAATTCCAGGACAAGTTGAAAGGGAAACTGAGACAGATTTTTAGACAGCAGTTTGACTTAAGCCTATCTTCCCTAAGCCAAAGGCACTGGAGAATAAATAGTATGTATTAGATGGGAAAGATGCAGAAACCCAGGTGCAGAAACTAGGGTAGAGGAAACCACCTGGACAGGAACCCCCAGAGGCCTACAAGGGACAAAGACTGGGAAAACAAGAACTTTGTCCCCAGGTAATCTATTCTCCCAGAGCATGTCATGGGTCATGCGGTGGAGACCCCCTAAGCATTCCTCCCTAAAGATACCTTTTAAGTCTCAGTTGTATTTCAGCTCCAGGCCCATAAAAGCATTAAGACAAGACAAGTGGCATTGGAGTGGACTCAGGACCAGACACATTGACAAATGAGGCCCTTCCTGGCATGGACTAATCAGTGGCGACCAGCACCCTGAAAGGGCACCCCTGGAAAGCTGATGAATATTCTCTTGAGAGCTCCCCTTAAGCCTCCCATAAGATTTTCCACCTGCAAGGGAGATAAATATGCTCAGGACGAAGGGACAAGTGTGAGCTCCCCTACACCACAGGAAAGCGTGACAGCGCCAGTTTCCTCCTTCCTTCTGCGGGGGCCCCATGGTGCTTTCAACCAGGGGAGCAATGGGCAGTGGCAGCTCATCCCAGGCTTGTCTTCTGAAACTGTCTGAAAGGTCTTGGAAATGTGTCCAAGGCCCCCTTTTCTCTGACTTCCCAGTGAGCAAAGGCAGCCCAGCCTAGGCTATCCTGTTACTTCGTCTATGCACCTGCCTTGGTTCACCATCCAAAGTACATTTTTATTACAGCCATTAAAGCTTTGGGTTTTTTTCTTCATTTTTTTCTCTTGATTGAAATCTTTCCTTCAAGATGACAAGAGCTGAGGTCTTCTGCCTGTATCCCCTGTAACACAACCATCAGCTTTTCACTTCTGAAACCTTAATGTCAACATAAAAGAAAGCCTCATCCCATTTAAAGAGTATATGCAATTCTACTCTGGACTATTTCCTCATTTACACTGATGTCTTTCCCATCTCCATGGCTATGCTATTGCTATTGTCGTTGTTGTTAACCCTCACTAGAGGATATTGTTTTCATTGACTTCCAGAGAGAGTGGCATGGCAGAAGGGGTAGAGAGAGAGAGATATGCCTCAGTGTTAGAGACACAGACATTGGTTGCTTTTCTAATTCGCTGCACAACTGGGATGAGGAATGAATCTACAACCTAGGTATGTGCCCTCAACTGGGAATCAAACCTGAGACCCATCAGTGTGCAGGCCGACACTATACCACTGAGCCCCGCTGCCCAGGGTAGATATGCCTTTTTAAATATAAAGTTTGTAGGTATATTTAACTTGAAATTGGTAGAGGTTTTAAAATGATTTCTTTAGTTTTACTCATGTTTTCATTGGTGATTTGCCACTATTATATTACTGGCATTAATTTTGCAACAGTTTGTATGTAGCAGGGAGGAAACACTTTTAGATCAGGGTCCAAATAGAGTAGTGTATATGAACTTTTTTTGTTAAAAACTTTTATAGCAATGAGAACCAGAAAAATTTCTACTAAACTATCTAACAGTACAACTGAAAGATTTAGAAAGAGAACAGAAAACAAGAAAAGGCCCATAGGAAGTAAAAGGAAGAAAATAATAAAGATCAGAGCCTAAATAAATAACGTAGAGACTAAAAAATTCAAAAAGGTCAATGCAACCAAGAGCTTGTCTTTGAATAGATAATCAGTGCGATGAACTTTTAACCCAACTCACCAAAAACCAAAGACAGAGGTCAAAAATAAATAAACTGAGGAACAAAAGAAGTGAAGTAACAACTGATACCACTGAAATACAAAAGCAAATACACTGAACAACTATATGCCAACAACCTGGATGAAATAGACAAATTTCTGGAAATACACAACCTTCCAATACTCAGTGAGGAAGAATCAGGCATGCTGAACACGTTGATAAAAACCGGTGAAATTGGAACAGTGATTTTTTAAAAATGCCCAAGAAAAAAAGCGCCAGGCCCAGACAGTTTCAGAGGGGAGTTTTATCGAACATTCAAAAAATAATTCAAATTGTTCCAAAAAGTCCGAGAGGAACAAACACGCCCAAGCTCTTTTTTGGCAGCCTGAATAATCCCAATTACAAAACCAGGTAAAGACCTTGCAAAGAAAGAATTACAGGCCAATATCCGTGATAAACAAAGATGCTAAAATCTCCAAACAAATATTAGCAAATTGGATCAAGCAATATGTTAAACAGATCATACCCCATGACCAAGTGGGGTTTATTCCAGGGATGCAAGTTTGGTACAGTATTCACAAATCTATAAATGCGATGCATCACAGGAACCATTTGACAAACAAATATCTCATGATCATCTCAGTAGGTGCAGAAAGAGCAACAAAACCCAGCGCCCATTTTTGATAAAAACTCTCAGCACAGTGGGAATAGAGGGATCATGCCTAAACACATTAAAGTCCTTATAGGGCAAACCTTCAGTCAACTTCATACTCAATGGGCAAAAACTAAAACATATCCCCTAATAAGAGGAACAAGACAGGGACGTCCACTTTCACCATCTTATTCAACAGAGTGTTGGAAGTCCTTGCCACAGCGATCAGACAAGGAGAAAACATAAAAGGCATCCAAATTGGAAAGGAGAAATAAAACTGTCACTGTTTGCAGATGACCTGATATTGTATGCTGAGAACACTAAAGAGGTCACCAAAAGACTTCTAGATTTAACAAATGAATTCAGCTATGCAGCAGGATAGAAAATTAATGCCCAGAAATAAATGGCATTTTTAAACGACATTCATGATCTCTCAGAAAGAGAAACTAAAACAAACAAACAAACAAAAAAAACACATTTAACGTGCAACAATAACATTAAGATACTTAGGAATTAACTTAACCAAAGGGGTGAAAGACGTGTACTTGCAAAACAAACATGTTCAAAAAAGAGATAGAGGAAGATATAAACAAGTGTAAGAATATACCATGCTAATGGATTGCTAGAATCAACCTCATTCAGATGTCCGTACTCCCCAAAGCAATCTATAGATTCAAACTATTCATAAAATACCAATGTCCGATATCACAGACCTAGAAGAAGTAGTGCAAAAATTTAGACACAAAAAGGACAGGACCCCAAATCGCTGCAGCAATTTTGGGAAGAAGAAAAAAGTGGAAGGAATCAAAATAATACATATCAAGATATAGTAAAGCCATTTTAATCGAAACAGGATGGAACTGGCAGAAGACCAGCCTTAATGATATAAATGGAACTGAACAGAGAACCCAGGAATTGACCCAACTCATTACACTCAATTGAGATTTTACAAAGGAGGCAGAGCATACAGTGGAGTAAAGGAAGTCTCTTCAATAAATGGTGTTGGGAAAATTGGACAGGAACTTTCAAAATAGTGCAACTAGACCACTATCTTGCACCACACACAAGGATCAACTCCAACTGGATAAAAAACTTAAAGGTAAAACATGAAACCATTAAAAATCCTTGAAGGAAATGGAGGCAGCATGATCTCAGACATCTCTCATTGCAATATGCTTACCAATACACTGCCTAGGGCAATGGAAGCAAAGGAGAAAATAAACAAATGGGACTACAGCAAAATAAAAAGATTCTGCACAAAGAAACCATCAACAAAATGCAAAGGGAACTCATTATATGGGAGAACATATTTGCCAATGATACATCTGATAAAGGGTTACTACCCCTAATATTTTAAGAAACACACCTTCACAAGAGGAAGACAAACGATCCAATTAAAAAACGAGCAAAGACCTAAGTAGACACTTCTCCAAAGAGCGCATAAAAATGTCCAAGAGACATATGAAAACTGCTCAGTGTCACTAATCACCAGAGAGATGAAAATTAAAACAATAATGGGGTATCACCTGAGGTCTTCCAGAATGGCTACGTTTTCAATAAGTCAACAAACAAAAAGTGCCTGTGAGGGTGTGCAGAAAAGCTCACCCTAGTATACTGCTGGTGGGAATGCAGACTCGTGCAGCCTCTATGGAAAACATTATGACATAGGAGGTTTTCTCAAAAATTGAAATACAGAACTGCCATTGAACCCAGTGACCCCACTGCTTGGAATATGTCCTACGAAAGCAGGAACATCGATCAGGAAGAATGTATAAACCCCTCTGTTCAGAGCAGCACACTTTACAATAGCTACGCTCGTGAGTTCACAGGAATGGGTACATGAATCTGCTTTGATTCTGAGTGACGGTAGACATGCACACTCCTGCATCTTCCTTCAGCTTCCTGCCTGAACATGATGCCACACTGCAGTTCTTCAGACTTTCTGTCTCTTCCCAATGCCGTAGTGGCCTGGCGTCATAGGCTATCCTTCCGAGCCTCAGGGTGTTCATGTGAGAGAAAAATGTCCCAGCTACCTGACAACCCAAGGGGGAGCCCCACTGGCATCTCCTCACATGTCCTCTAAGTGCCTTCTCCTGGTTCCAACATCCTCAAGTAGCCCTTACTGATTTTCTGGCAGAGCAAAAAGTGATCGTCAAGAGACGGCAGGGATCTGACTAAAAATCCAAAAGCAGGGGAACACACCAAGCTCTCTTAGGGCATTGCAAGCAAGCCTCCACCTCAGCAATCCTGTCAGACCCTGCCACGCTGTGGGCAGACAACTAGTTGAAGTAGTTAAGGCTGCTGTTCTGGTGCCTGGAGCTGTTGGCCCATCGTTCATAATGCTGGCACCACTGAATGCAAGAGGCATAGGATGCACTGTATCCTGCAGCATGAGGAGTGTGTGGAGAAGGGCACATCACCTTTCAAGTTCTATGCACTTCCTGCTGCTGCCCATAGAGAGAGCCTGCTCCCGCCTGTGATGGTAATGAGATACTCCTTCACAGTGGCAGTACTGCATTAGTATGATTTGCTACAAAAGGACAGTTAACCTTGCCATCATCCCTGGCATGTCTGACTCCCTCCACCTGCAGAAGGAATGTGGGTGGGGGTTAGGGACATCTCACTCCTGGACACCCAAGTTTCCCTGCTTACATGGACAGGTTATATTCTCAAGGCCCCTCCCTTTCCAGCACCAGTACCTGCAACATCACCTTCACATTGATCGTGTGGCTATGAAAGAACTAAAACATGGAGATCTACAAAACAGCCTGGCTTGGCCTGAACCACCTATCTTCTGGCCCCATTCCTTCTGCATAAGAGGCACAGAGGAACACAGAGGTTCCTGGGGTTACAGGTGCCTGCACCCATGCGGTCACACTGATTCCTCACAGGCTTTGATATCCCCACACCCTTGCCTGCACACGGCTTCACAGGATACCCTGATTCACGCACGTCACACGTTCCTGCCTCTGATGGAGGACTTGGGCATGCCCACACCATTTTGGGCTACTAAAACAGCTCTTCCAAACTGTGACTGGACAGAGGGCATCACGCTACTCAGCCCCGCCCCTCACTGTCAGCCTCAGTGTATGGGCCTGAGAACTGTGGTGAAACATTCCCGAGGAAGCTCTATGTTACCCGAGCATTTGCAGCTTTCCCAGGGTTTGGTGTCTGGGGGGCTCTTGCTTACGGCTGCTCACGTTTCCCACTTCAGAATCCATTTTCTCTACCGCTTTCCCACAGATCCACAGTGACCCCTAGTAATATCCACAGGGAGAAATGCCCGGGACATTACAGGCTGCCCAGCCTGTGGGCTATCTGAGGCTGAAGTGACAGGCAAAGGGAAGAACTGTGGCTGGAGAGGACTGTAGCCTACATTCTGGTAGAGTTGGATGATCAGGATAACTACGGCCAAGGTACGGTCTCAATCTGACTCCTTTTACATCAGTTCTCTTGTTTTTGTTTCCATTACTCTTGCTCTTTCTGTCTTTTCCTCATTCTGACTCTTTCTTCCATCTACCCATTGGGTTTCAGTGACCCGTAGAAAGAATGACTTGATACTGCCTAAGGGTTTCTTCATTGCAGGAGAAAGGCTCGGTCTGAAGGAACAAAGTAAATAAACAATCATATTCACAGGAGGCCATTGTTATGTGAGGAAATGTAATACCGTCAAAAATGCACAAGGTGTACTGGCTGTGGACACCATGGTCCAGAGATTGCCCAACACAACTTCACGTACATGCCTGTGCCTCTGTGTGTGTTGTGTGTGAGGGCTATAGCACACTCTGCATCTTATTGTCCCTCTGGTCATTTACCCTTCCAGCTGCGGCTTCGACCCCAAGTGAACCTAATATCCAGACTGACTCCTCACATGCCTTTGCTCTCTTCCCCACAACTCCTACATGCAATTTATACTCCCACTGGCTAAGTGTGGTTCTGAATCCTGGGCTCAGAGCATGATTCTCGCAGCAAATACAGTGCTCTCATACTTCTAGGGAGGCCTTCTGCTTCAAGTGTGAAATGCACTGGGAAGCCTCCCACCGCGTTGCCTGCTGTCAATGTGTGAGCTGACCTCCGACAGAAAGGAACCTGGAAATCCATCATCCTTTCGGAGCTAGCAGTGGACATTCAGGCCCTTGCTCCCAAATCCCTTTCCTTGAGCTACCTTACGTCCCTGGGTCCATTAGTATCACCCACTTCAATGGACTTACTCTTAGTTCTCCCTCCTCCCCAGCCTCCAGCACACAGAAAGAATTCTGTCTTCTCATACTGTCCTAAAGCATAACTTAACCACCACTGCAACTGCACAGGCCCAGCCCTCACAGGCAATGGTCATTCACAGGCAGCCAGTTGTAATGCCCCAAACTAGGGACAAACACCACAGAGACAGACACTATTGATGCTCTTGATTTATGTGTTCCAAGAACACACGACAAACAGACAAACAGAGCTGATGCTCCTGCTTTAACTTTCCATTTCATACCGTGCTCTGGATCTCTCTGTGACTGAATACCTGGTCACACAGACATTCTGCTCCATTGTCCTGTGCAGGAACATAATGTCTGCTTGAAAACACATACTTATGTCAAAACCTTCTTATGTGCACTTCTCTATTTGAAGGAAAATGGATGGTCCCTCCTATTTAACTCACACTGTGGGAGATACCCTAACACAATAATTGACTATCATCTCCTATCAAACTTCCTAAAGAGTATAGTATAATTATTGGTGGCCCTAACATGAAGAGTCGGTCATTGCTGAAATTAGGATCTCTTAAATTTCCTGCTGCCTTGTGTTGGATGCATCACACCACACCACCTTTTTAATGAGCAGTGACCTCAGGGTCACCCAGTTAGGAATTTGGACACACCTAAGGAAATATTTGATGGTTGCAATGATCCATAAAAGGAAGTGGTGGCACAGCAGCCTCAGCCTTTGTATGAAAAGACTCCTGGACAAGTGTGGGAAGGGTCAGAGGAAGGACATCATGGGAGCCTCCATTTAAGGAATAGTAGACAGGCCTAAGGGTGAGGGAGGTGGCCTGGAGCGAGAGTTCAGAGGAGTGGGTCAATGAATCTGCTTTGATTCTGAATGATTTTGCACATGCACACTTCCTCATTTTACATCAGGTGTCCCTGTCTGAATATAATTCCCACTGCAGTGCTACATACTTCCTTTCTCAACCTGATTCTCTGAGGACCTGACATAACAGGCTCTATTCCTCCCAGTATCAGGGCGTCCATGAGAGAAAGCAATGACCCAGCTACCTAGCAAACTAGGGGCAAGTGTCCAGGAACAGTCCCCCTCACCTGTACTCCTCTACCTTCACTCTCCTGGGGCCAAGCTCCTCGCATAGTACTTGAGATGATTAGACCACACTTCTATTACTGATGTTCTAGCAGGGCAAACAGGACTAGTCAGAAGAAGCCAGGGATCTCACTTTACGAACCCAAGAGGTAGGGGAACCCAAAGCTCTCCTTCTGCATTGCCACCGAGGCCCAACCTCAGTATCCTGTCATATCCTTCCAGGTCGCAGCATTTTTCTCCTAAATAACATTGTCGGGAATGCTGGAAAGGCATTCTCACGCTTATCCAATAGATGGCAGCTTTTCGTTTCAAATCATGTTATTGGGGATGTTGGCAATTCATTCTCATGCTTGTCAAAACATGGCAGCTTTTTTTTACAAATAAAGTTACTGGGCAGGCTGGCAATGCATATCCACACTTGTCCACGAGATGGCAGCATGACTTCACATGTCATTTCATTCGGGATGGTACCACTGCATTCTCTCGTTTCTCCACCAGGTGGCAGCACTTTTCCACCAAATGATTTCATTGGGCATGCACGGTAGGCATGCTCAGGTATGCCCAAAAGTTGTTTGCATTTGCCTCAAAATGTCATTTCTTTCGTGATGCTGGAAATGGATTCTCATTCTTGAACAGTCACAACATGCAGTTATGTCCGCACGTGCCAAAAGGCGGATTCTAACAGAAAAATACAGTTTGCACATACTTCTACAAAGGGAATTTGGTTTAACTGTGAAATGAACGTAAAACCCCGGCCTGGTTCCCTGCTGTCACTGTGTGAGCTGACTCCCTAAAGCGAGGGTATGGCAAACGCATCATCCTTTATAACTTATCACTGCAAATTCCGACCCTTGCACACAAGGCCTTTCCTTGAACTCCCTTATCACCCAAGGGAAAATGGTAAACTCTATTGGACTTTCACTGATTTCTTAATCCACCACAGTCTCTACCACACAGAAAGAATTTTGGCTTCTGATACCATCAGAAAACACAACTTAGCCACTTCTGCAATTGTAAAGGCCATGCATTCACGGGGCGGGTAATTCAGAGTGTCCATTGTCAAGGCAAACAATACATAAACAGGCACATTAGATGCTCTCGCTTTATCTTGCCATTTATTCCATGTGCTGCATATATCCATGGCTGAATGCCTTTCCACAGGGACATTCTGCACCTAATTTCTACGCAGGAAAAGAATCTTTGCTTG
Source organism: Miniopterus schreibersii (assembly GCF_964146895.1). Classification (NCBI taxonomy): domain Eukaryota; kingdom Metazoa; phylum Chordata; class Mammalia; order Chiroptera; family Miniopteridae; genus Miniopterus; species Miniopterus schreibersii. The sequence goes on along the minus strand of NC_138120.1, from coordinate 11,267,564 downwards.
AAACACCTTTTAATCTGAAAAAGCTTCTCACGTGCACTACTTATATTGGAAGGTCCCTCCTATAGTTCTCACACGTTAAATGCGTGCAGTAAACACAGCAAACCTGGTATCATCTCCTCTGAGGATAATCAAAAAGTATTTAAAAATCATGTCAAGCCCAAACCTGTCAAAGTTGGAATCTCTTCCGTTTTCTCCAGCCATGCATTCAACAATTCCCACCACAACGAGGTTGTGATGGACAGTGTACCCAGGAAGGCCAGCGATACAATTCAGGAAATACATGGTGGTTGTGATGATCAATAGAGGGATGTGGTGGCACAGCAGCCTCAGCATTTTCATGAAGGAGGATTCTGGAAAATTGTGGAGAGGGTTCTAGGAAGCACATCACAGAACTTCTATTTAATGCATGGTAGGCAGGCCTGAGGGTGGTGTTGGTGACCTGAGGTGTGAGATCAGAGAAATAGGCCAAAGAATCTACTTTCATTCTGAGTGACAGAGGAAACAGACATGACCTCATCATCCTTCAGCCTCCCCCAAGTGAACATGATTGGCACTGCAGTGCTCAGAACTTCCAGCCTCATCCTCACACTGTGATGATGTCACAGGCTGTATTTCTCCCAGCTTCAGTGTGTTCATGTGAGAAAACAATGTCCCAGCTCCCTGGCAATCCAGAGGCAAGTGAAGAGTTGGTCTCTGCTCACCTGTTATCATCTATGTCCCCTCTCCTGATGCCAACATCCACTCATAGTTCTCACTGTTGATCTGGAAAGCAAAAATGGGCTCCACAGGAGAGGCCAGGCGTCTAAACCACAAACCCAAAAAGCAGGGGATCACACCAAGCTCTCTAATGGCATTTCCTGCAAGGACCCACCTAAGCAATCCTGTCAGATCCCGAAACATGGTGATCAGAGACGAAGTTGAAGAAGTGAATGCTGCTGTTCTGCCTGCAGTTGTAGGCCTGTCGTTCATACTGCAGGTACCACTGAATGTGAGTGGAATGGGTCACCCTGTATCCTGCAGCTTGAGGAGTGTGTGGAGAGGAACCTGTCACCTTCCAACTTGGACACACTTCTTGCCGCAGGCCATGCAGGGAGCCTCCTCCCTCCTGTGATGGTTATGAGAGGATCCTTCACAATCACAGTATCGTGGATGTAGGGGTTTTTGTGAAAGAGCAGCACAGTCTTGCAGCGATTGCTGCCATGCCAGGCTTCCTTCACCTGCAAAAGAACAGTGGATCCGGTTTAGGGTGATAACTTATTCCAGAACTCCCGCCTATTCCTTCCTGCAGGGATAGGATTTTTTCACAAGCTCTCTACCTCCCCAGCCGTGGTCTGCACAGCCTGACCTTCAGATTGATCATGTGGCTGAGCATGGTTTCATCTTGGTCACTGATAATGGCTGACACTTCCAGATTGTTGACAAATTGCAGCAGGTCAAAACGCCTGCACGCTGCAAGCTGAACATGAAACAGCTACAAAAAGGAGCAGATCCTTAAAGCAGCTTGGATTGCTCCCACCTCTCTAACCCCTAGCCCAGCTCCTTCACCATAAGATGCAAAAAGAGAGCACAGTGGTTCTTGTGGGCTCCATGTGTTTATACACACACGGGCACACTGTTTTCCTGACAGCCTTTGACCTCGCCTGCATACTTGCCTGCTGAGGGCTTAACAGGATACCTTTATTTGTGGACATCACTCATTCCTGCCTCTCACTGACTTGGATATACAGAGGACTTGGACATGCAGCCCCCCTCGAGTGCAGCATTACCCCAAGAAGAACCTGAGTGACACAGAGCAGTGTGGAGGCAATGGCCCTTGTTCTGCGCATGAGTCTGATCTGGGACGGTGCTCCTGAAGCCCAGGGAGAGTTTCTGTGGTACTGGTGAGATAAAAGGGTGTCTCTGAGATTTTGGATCACACTGTTCTCACTATCCTGAGCTTCACTCCAATGTGTCTATTTGTTTCTGAGCTACCTATCCCCACTGATACATTTCTCATGCACAAGGGCAGGCATATTGCGTTCCCTTCTGTAGAGTCAAGGATACACTATTGACTCAGCATCTGGCAATGCACTGAACGTTTGTGCTTTTCAGTTCTAAACAGGGCTGCTGCCGCTGCCAGGTACTGGGCTTGAGCCAGCAGAAGGATCTGCTCACTTGTAAGTTCACGGGCTACATTCCTAACTTAAGTGCCCGGAGCACATCCAGTGGGGACCAGGTGCACTGCCCACTGAGCCTATCCTCTTCGTGCTCCTGCTCTACTGGCTCTTCTTGTGGATGTTTTGTTTCTTCCTGTGCCTGAGGCTCAACATCAACCAACACCTTCATGACTTTTATGACGTCCTCTCGCCCAGGACAAACTGCTCCCTGCCAATTAATTCCTCCTCAATCAATTCCTTCCCCTCTCCCTGCTCCACCCTGTCTGGCCCTTGTAGAAACTCATGATACATTTCCTCTGCCAAAGCATAACTTACCCACTTCTGCAACTGTAAGGCCCAGCCCTCCCAGGGACTGGTCGATCATTCCAAGGCAGCCAATCGTAAGGCTCAAACCAACACACAAACAACAGACAGACAGACAGACAGACAGACAGACAGAAAGACACGGTACTTGCTCTTAATTTATCTTTCTAACTACATGCCATGCTCTGGATGTCTCTGCATCTCAATGCTTTCCCACAGGGACGTTCTGCATCTATTTCCTGTGCAGGGAAACAATGTTTGCTTGAAAACACATATTCCGCTGAGAAAGCTTCTCATGTGCACTACTCTTCTTTGAAGTTAAATGGACAGTCCCTCCTATTTATCTCACAGTGTGGGAGGTCCCCTGAACACAACAAACCTCCTATTGTCTCCTCTGACTATTACTAAAGAATACTGAATAATCCCCAATCTGTAAAATGGGTCACTGCCGCCAGTGGGATCTCTTAAGTTTCCACCAGCCCTGTGTTCAACATGTGCCGCCACAACCCGTTTATAACGGGCAGTGTTTTCAGGATGACCTGTGGAGGAATAAGGAGACACTTAAGGAAATATATGGTGGTTGTGATGATCAACAGAGGCACGTGGTTCCAGAGCAGCCTCAGCCTTTGCATTCTCATGCTGAAACACCACGTGGCAGCATTTTCTCCTCAAATGGTATTATTGCAGATGCTCACTCTGAATTCTTACTTTTGTCCAGAGGCGGCAGAAAGTTTCTTACCAACGATTGTTCTGGGGATGCTGGCAATGCATTCTCACACTTTTCCACCAGGTGTCGGCATGATTTCACGAGTAATTTTATTGGGGATGCTGGAAAAGCATTCACAATTCCATTCAACAGGTGGAAACATTTTCAACAGAATGAATCCATTGGTGAACTTGTGGGTGCATTCTCACGTTTACCCACCAGGTGGCAGTATTGTTCGAACTGAGGATCATACTTGGGATGCTTGTGGAGATGCAGAAGATGCATTTTCTCGTTTGTCCACCAGGTGGTGGCATTTTGACACCACGAGATTTTATTGGCTATGCTGACAATGGAAGCTAGTGTGTGTCAAGCAGGCAGCAGAATTATTTTACCGCACGATTTCGCTGGAGATGCTTTCAATGGCTCTATATTTATCAGTTGGCATCAATATTCCACTAGTGAATATCAGGAATGTTCTGGAAGTGCATTCTCACGCTTTTCCACCAGGTGGCAGAATTTTCCCACAACGTGCTTTTACTGAGGATGCTGGCAAGGCATTCCCACGTTTTTGTCTCTACAGCTGTCTGCATTTTCCCTCCACTGTCCCATTTTGGGGAAACTGGCAATGCATTTTGGCGCTGAAACATGAGATGGCAGCATTTTTCCACCAACGATTCTGTTTGAGATGCTGGCAATGCTTTCCCACGTTTGTCTAACACGTCTGTGGAAGCATTTTTACTACCAAATTATATTATTGGGGGTGCTGAAAATTCAGTCTCAAGTTTGTAAAAGACTTGGCTACATTTTCCACAAATGTGATTATTTTGTGGATGTTGACAAGGCATTCTCACGTTTTAACAGCCATTGAACCTACTTTCCCAAAAATGATTCTATTGGGAATAGTGGCGTGGCACTTTCACTTTTGTTCAATAGCTGGCAACACTTTCACCACAAAGTATCGTTTGGGGAATGCTGGAAGCACATTCGCCCAAAGTACTTTGTAGAAGTACTTTTCCACAAAATGATTTTACGGCGGATGCTGGCAATGCATTCTTCAGTCTCTCAAACAAGAGGCCACATTTTCCACCAAACGATTACTTTGGTTGTGCTGGCAATGCATTCCCACATCTGTCCACAAGGTGGCCACATTTTTTTACCAAGGGATTTTCCTGAGAACGCTGGCAATGCATTCTCTTGCTCGAATACCAGGTGACAGCATTTTCTCCACAAGTGATCTTATTGGAGATGCTGTAACTGCATTTTCACATTTGTAGAAAGGTGACTGGTTTCTTATTTACAAATGATTGTTTTAAGGCTGCTGGCAATTCCTTCTCACACTCCAACACCAGGTGCAGTATTTTCCCACCAAATGATATTATTGAGGATCCTGGCACTGCATGCTCCTCCTTGGAGAACAAGTGGCGGCAATTTTCCACCATGTAACTTCACTGGGGCTTCTGGCGAAGCATTTTCACTTTTGTCCAATAGGTGGAAGCATTTTCCCACAAGTGATTTCACTGGGGATGCTGGCAGTGAACACTCACACAAGTCGACAAGATAAGGGCATTTTGCCACAAGAGATTTTCATTGTGAATCTTGGCAATGTATTTTCAAATGTGTCCGCCATTTGGCAGCCAGCATCATCTCAGAAGGGATTTTCATGAGCATGCTGGCAATGCATTCTCACACTTGTCAAACATGTGGCGGCCTTTTTCCAACAGCTGATATTATTGGGGCTGCTGGCAATGCATTGTGAAGCCTGTTTACAACAAGCCCACATTTTCCCACCAAATGTTATTATTGCACATAAAGGCAATGGTTTCTCCCGCTTGTCCACCCGTTGGCACCTTGACATCACAAGTGATTTTGTTTGGTAAGCTGAGGATGCATTCTTACGTTTGTTCAGCCAGTTGCGGAATTTTTCCACCAAGCGACTTTATTGCTGCTGGCTGTACATTCTCACGTTTGTCCAACTATTCGCCGCAGTTTTCCCCTAAAGTGATAGTGTGTGTGTGGGTGTGGATGTTGGTTTTGAATTCTCACACGTGGACATTGCCTATCAGAACTTTAGGCCCAAATCACTTTATTGCGATTCCAGAACATGCATTCTCACTCTTGTCCACCAGTTGGCACCTTGATCTCAGTAGGGATTTCACTGGGGATTCTGGGAAATCATTCATACAGTCGTTTAGCACCTGGTGGCCTTTTTCTCAAAGAGTGATTTTGTTGGGGATGCAGTCAATGCATGCTTCACCTCGTCCACCAGGGGGCAGAATATTTCCACCAAGTTTTTTTTAAAGGGGATGCGTTTAATGCTCTCTCACTTACCTCCACAAGGTGGCAGCATTTTTAAAACAAATGCTTTTCTTGGGAATGCAGGGAATGCTCTCTCACCTTTGTAAACAATGTCAGGTAATTTCTCATCAAACGTGTTTACGGGAGATGCCTGAAATACACTATCACCTTTTATTCAAAGGGGCAGCATTTTTTCAACCAAATAATTTTACAGGGGCTGGCAATGGATGCTCACGTTTGTCCCACAGTTGGCAGCATTTGTCCCAGAGAAAGTTTTTTTGCGGGGATGCGTGGCAGCGTTTCGCCCCAAATGATTTAATTGAGGATGCCTGCAAGGCAGTCTCAGGTCTCTACATGACGTCGCAGTAGTTTTCAACCACATGATTGGATCGGGGATACTATCAACGCATTCTCACCCTTTTGCATTTTGCCGACAGAGAGGTTTTGTGGTGATTCTGACAATACATTCTCAGACTTATCTGAGAATTGGCAGTATTTCCGTACAAATGACCTTACTGGGGATGCTGGCAATGTATTCTCACGATTGTCCACAGAGGACAGCATTTTTAATCAAATAATTTTATGGGAGATGCTACGCAGCCATTCTTGCACTTGTCAACCAGAAGGCAGGTTTTCCCCAGTATGATTTTATTGGGCATGCTGGCACTGCATTCTTAATCTTTTTCATAGGTGGCAAAACTTTCCCAAAAACTTATTATTTGGGGGATACTGGCAATGAATTGTCATTCTCAAGCATCCGTTGGCAGCATTTTTTAGCTAATGATTTTGTTGGGGATGCTCGCCATGCGCTTTCATATTTGTCGACCAGTGCACCAGGAGGTGCTCCAGGCACATAAGTTAGAGATGGAGAATATGGACTTGCAAGGAAGCAGAGCCTAACGGAAAATCTTGATAACGCATTGCCAGATTTCTCAATAAAATCCCTGTGAGAGCTCAGTTCCGTATTATGTTCGAACGTTGGAAGCAAATGCCAGGATCCCCAATAAAATTGTTTGGGTCAAAGATGCCGCTTCCATGTGGGCAAGCGTAAGACTGCCTTGACATTATTCCCCATAAAATCATTCTAGGAACAGTGCTGCCTCTTAATGGATAATCTTGAGAATGCATTTTCAGCATCTACAAAATAATCACCAGAGTGAACATATAGGCCATCGGCTGGACAAATGTAAGAATGCCTTCTGAGCCTACCAAATAAACTTGCATAAATGTCCAGTGTTGGGTCCTAAAAAAATGATGGATTTCTAAGTATCCTCCCTGTTGGGAGGTCGGTCACACATTAGGAACAGGCAACCAGGTGGGAGACTTCACAGTTGAACCAAAGTCCCTCTCTAGAAGTATGGCTGCACAGTGTTTTGCTGAGAGAATCAGTCTCTGAGGCCGAAGATCCCAAGCGACATTTAGCAAGGGGTGGAATAAGGTGCACAGATACCTGTGGCGAATTGAGTCAAGGCGTGTGGGAAGTCAGAAGTGTATGAGGTTCATTTGGGCAAGAATCCCCTGCTGGAAGAGTAAATGAGCAGAGGGACAATAAGAAGGAGAGTGTGCCACAGCCCTCACACACAACACACACAAGCACACACACACACATGCACACACACAGAGGCAAAGGCATGGACATGGATTTGTGTTGGGCAATCTCTGGACTATGATGTCCACAGTCAGTACACCTTGCCCATTTTTGACACTTTTTACATTTCCTCAAATGGACATGGCCTCCTGTGAATATGATTGTTTATTGACTTTGTTCCTTCAGACCAAGCCCTTGTGCAACCAACTAATCCTTAAGCAATATCAAGTCATCCTTGCTACTCGTCACTGAAACCCAAGGAGTGGATGAGAGAAAGTCAGAATGAGAGAAAGACCAAAAGAGCAAAAGCAATGGAAACAAATAAAAAGTTACTAATCTAAAAGGAGTCAGACTGAGACCTTATCTTGGCGGTAATAATCCTGATGATCCAACTCTACCAGAATGTAGGTAGGCTACAGTCCTCTCCAGCCACAGTTCTTCCCTTTGACTGTCACTTCAGTCTCAGATATCCCTTATACTGGAATAGCCTCTACTGCCCGGGCATTTCTCCCTGTGGATATTACCAGGGGTCCCTGTGGATCTGTGGGAAGTGTTAAAGAAAACGAATTCTGAAGTGGGAAACGTGAGTTGCCTTAAGAAAGAGCCCACTAGACACCGAACCGAAGGATACCTAAAGATGCTAAGGCAAAATAGGACTTCCTCAGGAACGTTTCTCTACAGGTACAAGGCCCATACACTGAGGCTCACAGTGAGGGCCGGGGCTGAATACGATGATGCCTGCTGTAGTCTCACAGTCTGGAAGAAATGTTTCAGAAGCCCAACAGCAAAGGGGAGCGAGTGGGGTGTCCAGGAACCTTTTCCACGCTACGTGACCACATCCCAAGCCCCTGTCTGTAGGCTCAGTGAGACCACACTGAGCACAGCAAGAACCCATAGCCGGCCCTGAAGTGTCTGTCTTTACTGTATGGCTTATTCTTGACCCTTTGGTCAAATATTAATTGACCATGATGGCACGGGTCAATTTCAGGATTCTGTACTTTTCCATTGATCTATGTGCCTGTTCCTGTGCCAGAAGCAGGTTGTTCTGATCACAGTGGCTTTGTCCTACAGCAGGATATTCAGTAATGTGATCCTACAACTCTGTTCTTTCTCAAGAATACTGTGGGTGCACGGGGTCTTTTTTGGTTTCCTATAAATTTTCGAAACATTTTTTCCAGCTCTGTGAAATATACCGTTGGAATTAATGACAATTGTGTTGAATTTATAGATTGTTTTGGGTAGTATGGATATTTTGATAATGTTAATTCTTTCAGTCTATAATTCTTTCACTCCTTTGTATCTTCCTCTATTTCTTTTTTCAATGTCCTGTTTCTGAATACAAGTCTTTTACATCCTTCTTTGACTTTACTCCTAGGTGTCTTATTTTTTCAGTTGCAATGGTAAATGGTATAGTCTTTTCTAAGAGTTCATAATTGGTGTAAAAAAAAAAAATGCCATCAATGTGTTGATGTTAATTTTGCTTCCAGCTTCCTTGCCAAATTCATTAATTATATCCACAAGTACTCGGTGGACTCTTTAGATTTTTATGTACAATATCATGTCATCTGCAAGTAATGACAGTTAACCTTCTCTCTTCCAATATGGATGCCTTTTATGTTCTCTTTTTGTCTGCTCGCTGTGGCTAGGACTTCCAGTAGTATGCTGAGCAGTAGTGGTGAAAGGGGCAACCGTGTCTTATTCCTCTTCTTAGGGGATATGGTTTTAGCCTTTGCACGTTGAGTATGATTTTGGCTCCAGGTATGTTGTATATGGCCTTTATTATGTTGGGATATATTCCCTCTATTTCCACTTTGCTCCCAGTTTTTTCCAAAATGGGTGCTGGATTTTCTAGAATATTTTCTCTGTATCTATTGATATGATCATAAGATTTTTGTCCTTCATTTTGTTTGTCTATCACATTTGTTGATTTGCGAATATTATACCAGCCCTGCGTCTCCAGAATAAATCACACTTGGTCATGGTGTATGATCTTACTTAATGTATTGCTGGATAAAACTTGGTAATATATTTTCTGAGGATTTTGGCACCTATGTTCATGAGGGATGTTGGTCTGTGAAATTCTTTATTTGCAGGATCTTCATCTGGTTTTGGGATTATTATAATACTGGTCTCATAAAAATATCTCCCTCCTCTGGAATTTTCTAAAATATTTTGAGGAGAGCGGGTTTTAATTCTTCTTTAAATGTTTAGGTAAGCTCGCATGTAAATCCATCTGGCCCCAGACACTTGTTTGCTGGAAGTTTTTTCTTATTACTTCTTCAATTGCATCCATTTTTACTGGCCTTCCAGGTTTTCTGGTTCTTTCCGATTGAGTTTTAGCAGATTGTAGGTTTTGAGGAATGTGTCCATTTTAGGCAGCTTCCCCACTTTATTGTTGTGCATAGTGTTTTCTTAGTATTCTTTCTGTTTCTGTCATGTCAGTTGTTATATCGCCTCTTTCACATCTGATTTTGTTTTCTTGGGTCCTCACCGTTTGTTTTTTGGTGTGTCTGGCTAAAGATTCATCGATCTTATTTCTGTCAGAAAACTAGTTCTTACTTTCATTGATATTTTGTACTGTGTTTTTGGTCTCTGTGTCATTCACTTCTGTTCTGATCTTCACTATTTTCTTTCTTCTGCATCTCCTCGAAATGTTCAGGTCCTCTTCCCTTTTTAATATTGGGTTGTTGTTTTTGTCTTGTTACTTACATAAGAAATAAAAATGACTTTACATTCTGAATTCTGTGTTTTATTTTAATCTCTGATAGCAGATTTATTTCCCTTGAGAAATTGCTGTAAAATATACGTCATCTAAAACTAAACATTTTAAACTATACGCTTCAGTGGTTTTAAAATTGGAATAATGTAGAACTGTTACAGCATAACAAGAAGCTAGAAAAATTCCAGGACAAGTTGAAAGGGAAACTGAGACAGATTTTTAGACAGCAGTTTGACTTAAGCCTATCTTCCCTAAGCCAAAGGCACTGGAGAATAAATAGTATGTATTAGATGGGAAAGATGCAGAAACCCAGGTGCAGAAACTAGGGTAGAGGAAACCACCTGGACAGGAACCCCCAGAGGCCTACAAGGGACAAAGACTGGGAAAACAAGAACTTTGTCCCCAGGTAATCTATTCTCCCAGAGCATGTCATGGGTCATGCGGTGGAGACCCCCTAAGCATTCCTCCCTAAAGATACCTTTTAAGTCTCAGTTGTATTTCAGCTCCAGGCCCATAAAAGCATTAAGACAAGACAAGTGGCATTGGAGTGGACTCAGGACCAGACACATTGACAAATGAGGCCCTTCCTGGCATGGACTAATCAGTGGCGACCAGCACCCTGAAAGGGCACCCCTGGAAAGCTGATGAATATTCTCTTGAGAACTCCCCTGAAACCTCCCATAAGATTTCCCACCTGCAAGAGAGATAAATATGCTCAGGACAAAGGACCAAGTGTGAGCTCCCCTACACCACAGGAAAGCGTGACAGCGCCAGTTTCCTCCTTCCTTCTGCGGGGGCCCCATGGTGCTTTCAACCAGGGGAGCAATGGGCAGTGGCAGCTCATCCCAGGCTTGTCTTCTGAAACTGTCTGAAAGGTCTTGGAAATGTGTCCAAGGCCCCCTTTTCTCTGACTTCCCAGTGAGCAAAGGCAGCCCAGCCTAGGCTATCCTGTTACTTCGTCTATGCACCTGCCTTGGTTCACCATCCAAAGTACATTTTTATTACAGCCATTAAAGCTTTGGGTTTTTTTCTTCATTTTTTTCTCTTGATTGAAATCTTTCCTTCAAGATGACAAGAGCTGAGGTCTTCTGCCTGTATCCCCTGTAACACAACCATCAGCTTTTCACTTCGGAAACCTTAATGTCAACATAAAAGAAAGCCTCATCCCATTTAAAGAGTATATCCAATTCTACTCTGGACTATTTCCTCATTTACACTGATGTCTTTCCCATCTCCATGGCTATGCTATTGCTATAGTCGTTGTTGTTAACCCTCACTAGAGGATATTGTTTTCATTGACTTCCAGAGAGAGTGGCATGGAAGAAGGGGTAGAGAGAGAGAGATATGCCTCAGTGTTAGAGACACAGACATTGGTTGCTTTTCTAATTCGCTGCACACCTGGGATGAGGAATGAATCTACAACCTAGGTATGTGCCCTCAACTGGGAATCAAACCTGAGACCCATCAGTGTGCAGGCCGACACTATACCACTGAGCCCCGCTGCCCAGGGTAGATATGCCTTTTTAAATATAAAGTTTGTAGGTATATTTAACTTGAAATTGGTAGAGGTTTTAAAATGATTTCTTTAGTTTTACTCATGTTTTCATTGGTGATTTGCCACTATTATATTACTGGCATTAATTTTGCAACAGTTTGTATGTAGCAGGGAGGAAACACTTTTAGATCAGGGTCCAAATAGAGTAGTGTATATGAACTTTTTTTGTTAAAAACTTTTATAGCAATGAGAACCAGAAAAATTTCTACTAAACTATCTAACAGTACAACTGAAAGATTTAGAAAGAGAACAGAAAACAAGAAAAGGCCCATAGGAAGTAAAAGGAAGAAAATAATAAAGATCAGAGCCTAAATAAATAACGTAGAGACTAAAAAATTCAAAAAGGTCAATGCAACCAAGAGCTTGTCTTTGAATAGATAATCAGTGCGATGAACTTTTAACCCAACTCACCAAAAACCAAAGACAGAGGTCAAAAATAAATAAACTGAGGAACAAAAGAAGTGAAGTAACAACTGATACCACTGAAATACAAAAGCAAATACACTGAACAACTATATGCCAACAACCTGGATGAAAGAGACAAATTTCTGGAAATACACAACCTTCCAATACTCAGTGAGGAAGAATCAGGCATGCTGAACACGTTGATAAAAACCGGTGAAATTGGAACAGTGATTTTTTAAAAATGCCCAAGAAAAAAAGCGCCAGGCCCAGACAGTTTCAGAGGGGAGTTTTATCGAACATTCAAAAAATAATTCAAATTGTTCCAAAAAGTCCGAGAGGAACAAACACGCCCAAGCTCTTTTTTGGCAGCCTGAATAATCCCAATTACAAAACCAGGTAAAGACCTTGCAAAGAAAGAATTACAGGCCAATATCCGTGATAAACAAAGATGCTAAAATCTCCAAACAAATATTAGCAAATTGGATCAAGCAATATGTTAAACAGATCATACCCCATGACCAAGTGGGGTTTATTCCAGGGATGCAAGTTTGGTACAGTATTCACAAATCTATAAATGCGATGCATCACAGGAACCATTTGACAAACAAATATCTCATGATCATCTCAGTAGGTGCAGAAAGAGCAACAAAACCCAGCGCCCATTTTTGATAAAAACTCTCAGCACAGTGGGAATAGAGGGATCATGCCTAAACACATTAAAGTCCTTATAGGGCAAACCTTCAGTCAACTTCATACTCAATGGGCAAAAACTAAAACATATCCCCTAATAAGAGGAACAAGACAGGGACGTCCACTTTCACCATCTTATTCAACAGAGTGTTGGAAGTCCTTGCCACAGCGATCAGACAAGGAGAAAACATAAAAGGCATCCAAATTGGAAAGGAGAAATAAAACTGTCACTGTTTGCAGATGACCTGATATTGTATGCTGAGAACACTAAAGAGGTCACCAAAAGACTTCTAGATTTAACAAATGAATTCAGCTATGCAGCAGGATAGAAAATTAATGCCCAGAAATAAATGGCATTTTTAAACGACATTCATGATCTCTCAGAAAGAGAAACTAAAACAAACAAACAAACAAAAAAAACACATTTAACGTGCAACAATAACATTAAGATACTTAGGAATTAACTTAACCAAAGGGGTGAAAGACGTGTACTTGCAAAACAAACATGTTCAAAAAAGAGATAGAGGAAGATATAAACAAGTGTAAGAATATACCATGCTAATGGATTGCTAGAATCAACCTCATTCAGATGTCCGTACTCCCCAAAGCAATCTATAGATTCAAACTATTCATAAAATACCAATGTCCGATATCACAGACCTAGAAGAAGTAGTGCAAAAATTTAGACACAAAAAGGACAGGACCCCAAATCGCTGCAGCAATTTTGGGAAGAAGAAAAAAGTGGAAGGAATCAAAATAATACATATCAAGATATAGTAAAGCCATTTTAATCGAAACAGGATGGAACTGGCAGAAGACCAGCCTTAATGATATAAATGGAACTGAACAGAGAACCCAGGAATTGACCCAACTCATTACACTCAATTGAGATTTTACAAAGGAGGCAGAGCATACAGTGGAGTAAAGGAAGTCTCTTCAATAAATGGTGTTGGGAAAATTGGACAGGAACTTTCAAAATAGTGCAACTAGACCACTATCTTGCACCACACACAAGGATCAACTCCAACTGGATAAAAAACTTAAAGGTAAAACATGAAACCATTAAAAATCCTTGAAGGAAATGGAGGCAGCATGATCTCAGACATCTCTCATTGCAATATGCTTACCAATACACTGCCTAGGGCAATGGAAGCAAAGGAGAAAATAAACAAATGGGACTACAGCAAAATAAAAAGATTCTGCACAAAGAAACCATCAACAAAATGCAAAGGGAACTCATTATATGGGAGAACATATTTGCCAATGATACATCTGATAAAGGGTTACTACCCCTAATATTTTAAGAAACACACCTTCACAAGAGGAAGACAAACGATCCAATTAAAAAACGAGCAAAGACCTAAGTAGACACTTCTCCAAAGAGCGCATAAAAATGTCCAAGAGACATATGAAAACTGCTCAGTGTCACTAATCACCAGAGAGATGAAAATTAAAACAATAATGGGGTATCACCTGAGGTCTTCCAGAATGGCTACGTTTTCAATAAGTCAACAAACAAAAAGTGCCTGTGAGGGTGTGCAGAAAAGCTCACCCTAGTATACTGCTGGTGGGAATGCAGACTCGTGCAGCCTCTATGGAAAACATTATGACATAGGAGGTTTTCTCAAAAATTGAAATACAGAACTGCCATTGAACCCAGTGACCCCACTGCTTGGAATATGTCCTACGAAAGCAGGAACATCGATCAGGAAGAATGTATAAACCCCTCTGTTCAGAGCAGCACACTTTACAATAGCTACGCTCGTGAGTTCACAGGAATGGGTACATGAATCTGCTTTGATTCTGAGTGACGGTAGACATGCACACTCCTGCATCTTCCTTCAGCTTCCTGCCTGAACATGATGCCACACTGCAGTTCTTCAGACTTTCTGTCTCTTCCCAATGCCGTAGTGGCCTGGCGTCATAGGCTATCCTTCCGAGCCTCAGGGTGTTCATGTGAGAGAAAAATGTCCCAGCTACCTGACAACCCAAGGGGGAGCCCCACTGGCATCTCCTCACATGTCCTCTAAGTGCCTTCTCCTGGTTCCAACATCCTCAAGTAGCCCTTACTGATTTTCTGGCAGAGCAAAAAGTGATCGTCAAGAGACGGCAGGGATCTGACTAAAAATCCAAAAGCAGGGGAACACACCAAGCTCTCTTAGGGCATTGCAAGCAAGCCTCCACCTCAGCAATCCTGTCAGACCCTGCCACGCTGTGGGCAGACAACTAGTTGAAGTAGTTAAGGCTGCTGTTCTGGTGCCTGGAGCTGTTGGCCCATCGTTCATAATGCTGGCACCACTGAATGCAAGAGGCATAGGATGCACTGTATCCTGCAGCATGAGGAGTGTGTGGAGAAGGGCACATCACCTTTCAAGTTCTATGCACTTCCTGCTGCTGCCCATAGAGAGAGCCTGCTCCCGCCTGTGATGGTAATGAGATACTCCTTCACAGTGGCAGTACTGCATTAGTATGATTTGCTACAAAAGGACAGTTAACCTTGCCATCATCCCTGGCATGTCTGACTCCCTCCACCTGCAGAAGGAATGTGGGTGGGGGTTAGGGACATCTCACTCCTGGACACCCAAGTTTCCCTGCTTACATGGACAGGTTATATTCTCAAGGCCCCTCCCTTTCCAGCACCAGTACCTGCAACATCACCTTCACATTGATCGTGTGGCTATGAAAGAACTAAAACATGGAGATCTACAAAACAGCCTGGCTTGGCCTGAACCACCTATCTTCTGGCCCCATTCGTTCTGCATAAGAGGCACAGAGGAACACAGAGGTTCCTGGGGTTACAGGTGCCTGCACCCATGCGGTCACACTGATTCCTCACAGGCTTTGATATCCCCACACCCTTGCCTGCACACGGCTTCACAGGATACCCTGATTCACGCACGTCACACGTTCCTGCCTCTGATGGAGGACTTGGGCATGCCCACACCATTTTGGGCTACTAAAACAGCTCTTCCAAACTCTGACTGGACAGAGGGCATCACGCTACTCAGCCCCGCCCCTCACTGTCAGCCTCAGTGTATGGGCCTGAGAACTGTGGTGAAACATTCCCGAGGAAGCTCTATGTTACCCGAGCATTTGCAGCTTTCCCAGGGTTTGGTGTCTGGGGGGCTCTTGCTTACGGCTGCTCACGTTTCCCACTTCAGAATCCATTTTCTCTACCGCTTTCCCACAGATCCACAGTGACCCCTAGTAATATCCACAGGGAGAAATGCCCGGGACATTACAGGCTGCCCAGCCTGTGGGCTATCTGAGGCTGAAGTGACAGGCAAAGGGAAGAACTGTGGCTGGAGAGGACTGTAGCCTACATTCTGGTAGAGTTGGATGATCAGGATAACTACGGCCAAGGTACGGTCTCAATCTGACTCCTTTTACATCAGTTCTCTTGTTTTTGTTTCCATTACTCTTGCTCTTTCTGTCTTTTCCTCATTCTGACTCTTTCTTCCATCTACCCATTGGGTTTCAGTGACCCGTAGAAAGAATGACTTGATACTGCCTAAGGGTTTCTTCATTGCAGGAGAAAGGCTCGGTCTGAAGGAACAAAGTAAATAAACAATCATATTCACAGGAGGCCATTGTTATGTGAGGAAATGTAATACCGTCAAAAATGCACAAGGTGTACTGGCTGTGGACACCATGGTCCAGAGATTGCCCAACACAACTTCACGTACATGCCTGTGCCTCTGTGTGTGTTGTGTGTGAGGGCTATAGCACACTCTGCATCTTATTGTCCCTCTGGTCATTTACCCTTCCAGCTGCGGCTTCGACCCCAAGTGAACCTAATATCCAGACTGACTCCTCACATGCCTTTGCTCTCTTCCCCACAACTCCTACATGCAATTTATACTCCCACTGGCTAAGTGTGGTTCTGAATCCTGGGCTCAGAGCATGATTCTCGCAGCAAATACAGTGCTCTCATACTTCTAGGGAGGCCTTCTGCTTCAAGTGTGAAATGCACTGGGAAGCCTCCCACCGCGTTGCCTGCTGTCAATGTGTGAGCTGACCTCCTACAGAAAGGAACCTGGAAATCCATCATCCTTTCGGAGCTAGCAGTGGACATTCAGGCCCTTGCTCCCAAATCCCTTTCCTTGAGCTACCTTACGTCCCTGGGTCCATTAGTATCACCCACTTCAATGGACTTACTCTTAGTTCTCCCTCCTCCCCAGCCTCCAGCACACAGAAAGAATTCTGTCTTCTCATACTGTCCTAAAGCATAACTTAACCACCACTGCAACTGCACAGGCCCAGCCCTCACAGGCAATGGTCATTCACAGGCAGCCAGTTGTAATGCCCCAAACTAGGGACAAACACCACAGAGACAGACACTATTGATGCTCTTGATTTATGTGTTCCAAGAACACACGACAAACAGACAAACAGAGCTGATGCTCCTGCTTTAACTTTCCATTTCATACCGTGCTCTGGATCTCTCTGTGACTGAATACCTGGTCACACAGACATTCTGCTCCATTGTCCTGTGCAGGAACATAATGTCTGCTTGAAAACACATACTTATGTCAAAACCTTCTTATGTGCACTTCTCTATTTGAAGGAAAATGGATGGTCCCTCCTATTTAACTCACACTGTGGGAGATACCCTAACACAATAATTGACTATCATCTCCTATCAAACTTCCTAAAGAGTATAGTATAATTATTGGTGGCCCTAACATGAAGAGTCGGTCATTGCTGAAATTAGGATCTCTTAAATTTCCTGCTGCCTTGTGTTGGATGCATCACACCACACCACCTTTTTAATGAGCAGTGACCTCAGGGTCACCCAGTTAGGAATTTGGACACACCTAAGGAAATATTTGATGGTTGCAATGATCCATAAAAGGAAGTGGTGGCACAGCAGCCTCAGCCTTTGTATGAAAAGACTCCTGGACAAGTGTGGGAAGGGTCAGAGGAAGGACATCATGGGAGCCTCCATTTAAGGAATAGTAGACAGGCCTAAGGGTGAGGGAGGTGGCCTGGAGCGAGAGTTCAGAGGAGTGGGTCAATGAATCTGCTTTGATTCTGAATGATTTTGCACATGCACACTTCCTCATTTTACATCAGGTGTCCCTGTCTGAATATAATTCCCACTGCAGTGCTACATACTTCCTTTCTCAACCTGATTCTCTGAGGACCTGACATAACAGGCTCTATTCCTCCCAGTATCAGGGCGTCCATGAGAGAAAGCAATGACCCAGCTACCTAGCAAACTAGGGGCAAGTGTCCAGGAACAGTCCCCCTCACCTGTACTCCTCTACCTTCACTCTCCTGGGGCCAAGCTCCTCGCATAGTACTTGAGATGATTAGACCACACTTCTATTACTGATGTTCTAGCAGGGCAAACAGGATTAGTCAGAAGAAGCCAGGGATCTCGCTTTACGAACCCAAGAGGTAGGGGAACCCAAAGCTCTCCTTCTGCATTGCCACCGAGGCCCAACCTCAGTATCCTGTCATATCCTTCCAGGTCGCAGCATTTTTCTCCTAAATAACATTGTCGGGAATGCTGGAAAGGCATTCTCACGCTTATCCAATAGATGGCAGCTTTTCGTTTCAAATCATGTTATTGGGGATGTTGGCAATTCATTCTCATGCTTGTCAAAACATGGCAGCTTTTTTTTACAAATAAAGTTACTGGGCAGGCTGGCAATGCATATCCACACTTGTCCACGAGATGGCAGCATGACTTCACATGTCATTTCATTCGGGATGGTACCACTGCATTCTCTCGTTTCTCCAACAGGTGGCAGCACTTTTCCACCAAATGATTTCATTGGGCATGCACGGTAGGCATGCTCAGGTATGCCCAAAAGTTGTTTGCATTTGCCTCAAAATGTCATTTCTTTCGTGATGCTGGAAATGGATTCTCATTCTTGAACAGTCACAACATGCAGTTATGTCCGCACGTGCCAAAAGGCGGATTCTAACAGAAAAATACAGTTTGCACATACTTCTACAAAGGGAATTTGGTTTAACTGTGAAATGAACGTAAAACCCCGGCCTGGTTCCCTGCTGTCACTGTGTGAGCTGACTCCCTAAAGCGAGGGTATGGCAAACGCATCATCCTTTATAACTTATCACTGCAAATTCCGACCCTTGCACACAAGGCCTTTCCTTGAACTCCCTTATCACCCAAGGGAAAATGGTAAACTCTATTGGACTTTCACTGATTTCTTAATCCACCACAGTCTCTACCACACAGAAAGAATTTTGGCTTCTGATACCATCAGAAAACACAACTTAGCCACTTCTGCAATTGTAAAGGCCATGCATTCACGGGGCGGGTAATTCAGAGTGTCCATTGTCAAGGCAAACAATACATAAACAGGCACATTAGATGCTCTCGCTTTATCTTGCCATTTATTCCATGTGCTGCATATATCCATGGCTGAATGCCTTTCCACAGGGACATTCTGCACCTAATTTCTACGCAGGAAAAGAATCTTTGCTTGAAACACCTTTTAATCTGAAAAAGCTTCTCACGTGCACTACTTATATTGGAAGGTCCCTCCTATAGTTCTCACACGTTAAATGCGTGCAGTAAACACAGCAAACCTGGTATCATCTCCTCTGAGGATAATCAAAAAGTATTTAAAAATCATGTCAAGCCCAAACCTGTCAAAGTTGGAATCTCTTCCGTTTTCTCCAGCCATGCATTCAACAATTCCCACCACAACGAGGTTGTGATGGACAGTGTACCCAGGAAGGCCAGCGATACAATTCAGGAAATACATGGTGGTTGTGATGATCAATAGAGGGATGTGGTGGCACAGCAGCCTCAGCATTTTCATGAAGGAGGATTCTGGAAAATTGTGGAGAGGGTTCTAGGAAGCACATCACAGAACTTCTATTTAATGCATGGTAGGCAGGCCTGAGGGTGGTGTTGGTGACCTGAGGTGTGAGATCAGAGAAATAGGCCAAAGAATCTACTTTCATTCTGAGTGACAGAGGAAACAGACATGACCTCATCATCCTTCAGCCTCCCCCAAGTGAACATGATTGGCACTGCAGTGCTCAGAACTTCCAGCCTCATCCTCACACTGTGATGATGTCACAGGCTGTATTTCTCCCAGCTTCAGTGTGTTCATGTGAGAAAACAATGTCCCAGCTCCCTGGCAATCCAGAGGCAAGTGAAGAGTTGGTCTCTGCTCACCTGTTATCATCTATGTCCCCTCTCCTGATGCCAACATCCACTCATAGTTCTCACTGTTGATCTGGAAAGCAAAAATGGGCTCCACAGGAGAGGCCAGGCGTCTAAACCACAAACCCAAAAAGCAGGGGATCACACCAAGCTCTCTAATGGCATTTCCTGCAAGGACCCACCTAAGCAATCCTGTCAGATCCCGAAACATGGTGATCAGAGACGAAGTTGAAGAAGTGAATGCTGCTGTTCTGCCTGCAGTTGTAGGCCTGTCGTTCATACTGCAGGTACCACTGAATGTGAGTGGAATGGGTCACCCTGTATCCTGCAGCTTGAGGAGTGTGTGGAGAGGAACCTGTCACCTTCCAACTTGGACACACTTCTTGCCGCAGGCCATGCAGGGAGCCTCCTCCCTCCTGTGATGGTTATGAGAGGATCCTTCACAATCACAGTATCGTGGATGTAGGGGTTTTTGTGAAAGAGCAGCACAGTCTTGCAGCGATTGCTGCCATGCCAGGCTTCCTTCACCTGCAAAAGAACAGTGGATCCGGTTTAGGGTGATAACTTATTCCAGAACTCCCGCCTATTCCTTCCTGCAGGGATAGGATTTTTTCACAAGCTCTCTACCTCCCCAGCCGTGGTCTGCACAGCCTGACCTTCAGATTGATCATGTGGCTGAGCATGGTTTCATCTTGGTCACTGATAATGGCTGACACTTCCAGATTGTTGACAAATTGCAGCAGGTCAAAACGCCTGCACGCTGCAAGCTGAACATGAAACAGCTACAAAAAGGAGCAGATCCTTAAAGCAGCTTGGATTGCTCCCACCTCTCTAACCCCTAGCCCAGCTCCTTCACCATAAGATGCAAAAAGAGAGCACAGTGGTTCTTGTGGGCTCCATGTGTTTATACACACACGGGCACACTGTTTTCCTGACAGCCTTTGACCTCGCCTGCATACTTGCCTGCTGAGGGCTTAACAGGATACCTTTATTTGTGGACATCACTCATTCCTGCCTCTCACTGACTTGGATATACAGAGGACTTGGACATGCAGCCCCCCTCGAGTGCAGCATTACCCCAAGAAGAACCTGAGTGACACAGAGCAGTGTGGAGGCAATGGCCCTTGTTCTGCGCATGAGTCTGATCTGGGACGGTGCTCCTGAAGCCCAGGGAGAGTTTCTGTGGTACTGGTGAGATAAAAGGGTGTCTCTGAGATTTTGGATCACACTGTTCTCACTATCCTGAGCTTCACTCCAATGTGTCTATTTGTTTCTGAGCTACCTATCCCCACTGATACATTTCTCATGCACAAGGGCAGGCATATTGCGTTCCCTTCTGTAGAGTCAAGGATACACTATTGACTCAGCATCTGGCAATGCACTGAACGTTTGTGCTTTTCAGTTCTAAACAGGGCTGCCGCCGCTGCCAGGTACTGGGCTTGAGCCAGCAGAAGGATCTGCTCACTTGTAAGTTCACGGGCTACATTCCTAACTTAAGTGCCCGGAGCACATCCAGTGGGGACCAGGTGCACTGCCCACTGAGCCTATCCTCTTCGTGCTCCTGCTCTACTGGCTCTTCTTGTGGATGTTTTGTTTCTTCCTGTGCCTGAGGCTCAACATCAACCAACACCTTCATGACTTTTATGACGTCCTCTCGCCCAGGACAAACTGCTCCCTGCCAATTAATTCCTCCTCAATCAATTCCTTCCCCTCTCCCTGCTCCACCCTGTCTGGCCCTTGTAGAAACTCATGATACATTTCCTCTGCCAAAGCATAACTTACCCACTTCTGCAACTGTAAGGCCCAGCCCTCCCAGGGACTGGTCGATCATTCCAAGGCAGCCAATCGTAAGGCTCAAACCAACACACAAACAACAGACAGACAGACAGACAGACAGACAGACAGAAAGACACGGTACTTGCTCTTAATTTATCTTTCTAACTACATGCCATGCTCTGGATGTCTCTGCATCTCAATGCTTTCCCACAGGGACGTTCTGCATCTATTTCCTGTGCAGGGAAACAATGTTTGCTTGAAAACACATATTCCGCTGAGAAAGCTTCTCATGTGCACTACTCTTCTTTGAAGTAAAATGGACAGTCCCTCCTATTTATCTCACAGTGTGGGAGGTCCCCTGAACACAACAAACCTCCTATTGTCTCCTCTGACTATTACTAAAGAATACTGAATAATCCCCAATCTGTAAAATGGGTCACTGCCGCCAGTGGGATCTCTTAAGTTTCCACCAGCCCTGTGTTCAACATGTGCCGCCACAACCCGTTTATAACGGGCAGTGTTTTCAGGATGACCTGTGGAGGAATAAGGAGACACTTAAGGAAATATATGGTGGTTGTGAT
Source organism: Miniopterus schreibersii (assembly GCF_964146895.1). Lineage (NCBI taxonomy): Eukaryota > Metazoa > Chordata > Mammalia > Chiroptera > Miniopteridae > Miniopterus > Miniopterus schreibersii. Next base: position 11,245,640 of record NC_138120.1, on the reverse strand, counting down.
GATCAACAGAGGCACGTGGTTCCAGAGCAGCCTCAGCCTTTGCATTCTCATGCTGAAACACCACGTGGCAGCATTTTCTCCTCAAATGGTATTATTGCAGATGCTCACTCTGAATTCTTACTTTTGTCCAGAGGCGGCAGAAAGTTTCTTACAAACGATTGTTCTGGGGATGCTGGCAATGCATTCTCACACTTTTCCACCAGGTGTCGGCATGATTTCACGAGTAATTTTATTGGGGATGCTGGAAAAGCATTCACAATTCCATTCAACAGGTGGAAACATTTTCAACAGAATGAATCCATTGGTGAACTTGTGGGTGCATTCTCACGTTTACCCACCAGGTGGCAGTATTGTTCGAACTGAGGATCATACTTGGGATGCTTGTGGAGATGCAGAAGATGCATTTTCTCGTTTGTCCACCAGGTGGTGGCATTTTGACACCACGAGATTTTATTGGCTATGCTGACAATGGAAGCTAGTGTGTGTCAAGCAGGCAGCAGAATTATTTTACCGCACGATTTCGCTGGAGATGCTTTCAATGGCTCTATATTTATCAGTTGGCATCAATATTCCACTAGTGAATATCAGGAATGTTCTGGAAGTGCATTCTCACGCTTTTCCACCAGGTGGCAGAATTTTCCCACAACGTGCTTTTACTGAGGATGCTGGCAAGGCATTCCCACGTTTTTGTCTCTACAGCTGTCTGCATTTTCCCTCCACTGTCCCATTTTGGGGAAACTGGCAATGCATTTTGGCGCTGAAACATGAGATGGCAGCATTTTTCCACCAACGATTCTGTTTGAGATGCTGGCAATGCTTTCCCACGTTTGTCTAACACGTCTGTGGAAGCATTTTTACTACCAAATTATATTATTGGGGGTGCTGAAAATTCAGTCTCAAGTTTGTAAAAGACTTGGCTACATTTTCCACAAATGTGATTATTTTGTGGATGTTGACAAGGCATTCTCACGTTTTAACAGCCATTGAACCTACTTTCCCAAAAATGATTCTATTGGGAATAGTGGCGTGGCACTTTCACTTTTGTTCAATAGCTGGCAACACTTTCACCACAAAGTATCGTTTGGGGAATGCTGGAAGCACATTCGCCCAAAGTACTTTGTAGAAGTACTTTTCCACAAAATGATTTTACGGCGGATGCTGGCAATGCATTCTTCAGTCTCTCAAACAAGAGGCCACATTTTCCACCAAACGATTACTTTGGTTGTGCTGGCAATGCATTCCCACATCTGTCCACAAGGTGGCCACATTTTTTTACCAAGGGATTTTCCTGAGAACGCTGGCAATGCATTCTCTTGCTCGAATACCAGGTGACAGCATTTTCTCCACAAGTGATCTTATTGGAGATGCTGTAACTGCATTTTCACATTTGTAGAAAGGTGACTGGTTTCTTATTTACAAATGATTGTTTTAAGGCTGCTGGCAATTCCTTCTCACACTCCAACACCAGGTGCAGTATTTTCCCACCAAATGATATTATTGAGGATCCTGGCACTGCATGCTCCTCCTTGGAGAACAAGTGGCGGCAATTTTCCACCATGTAACTTCACTGGGGCTTCTGGCGAAGCATTTTCACTTTTGTCCAATAGGTGGAAGCATTTTCCCACAAGTGATTTCACTGGGGATGCTGGCAATGAACACTCACACAAGTCGACAAGATAAGGGCATTTTGCCACAAGAGATTTTCATTGTGAATCTTGGCAATGTATTTTCAAATGTGTCCGCCATTTGGCAGCCAGCATCATCTCAGAAGGGATTTTCATGAGCATGCTGGCAATGCATTCTCACACTTGTCAAACATGTGGCGGCCTTTTTCCAACAGCTGATATTATTGGGGCTGCTGGCAATGCATTGTGAAGCCTGTTTACAACAAGCCCACATTTTCCCACCAAATGTTATTATTGCACATAAAGGCAATGGTTTCTCCCGCTTGTCCACCCGTTGGCACCTTGACATCACAAGTGATTTTGTTTGGTAAGCTGAGAATGCATTCTTACGTTTGTTCAGCCAGTTGCGGAATTTTTCCACCAAGCGACTTTATTGCTGCTGGCTGTACATTCTCACGTTTGTCCAACTATTCGCCGCAGTTTTCCCCTAAAGTGATAGTGTGTGTGTGGGTGTGGATGTTGGTTTTGAATTCTCACACGTGGACATTGCCTATCAGAACTTTAGGCCCAAATCACTTTATTGCGATTCCAGAACATGCATTCTCACTCTTGTCCACCAGTTGGCACCTTGATCTCAGTAGGGATTTCACTGGGGATTCTGGGAAATCATTCATACAGTCGTTTAGCACCTGGTGGCCTTTTTCTCAAAGAGTGATTTTGTTGGGGATGCAGTCAATGCATGCTTCACCTCGTCCACCAGGGGGCAGAATATTTCCACCAAGTTTTTTTTAAAGGGGATGCGTTTAATGCTCTCTCACTTACCTCCACAAGGTGGCAGCATTTTTAAAACAAATGCTTTTCTTGGGAATGCAGGGAATGCTCTCTCACCTTTGTAAACAATGTCAGGTAATTTCTCATCAAACGTGTTTACGGGAGATGCCTGAAATACACTATCACCTTTTATTCAAAGGGGCAGCATTTTTTCAACCAAATAATTTTACAGGGGCTGGCAATGGATGCTCACGTTTGTCCCACAGTTGGCAGCATTTGTCCCAGAGAAAGTTTTTTTGCGGGGATGCGTGGCAGCGTTTCGCCCCAAATGATTTAATTGAGGATGCCTGCAAGGCAGTCTCAGGTCTCTACATGACGTCGCAGTAGTTTTCAACCACATGATTGGATCGGGGATACTATCAACGCATTCTCACCCTTTTGCATTTTGCCGACAGAGAGGTTTTGTGGTGATTCTGACAATACATTCTCAGACTTATCTGAGAATTGGCAGTATTTCCGTACAAATGACCTTACTGGGGATGCTGGCAATGTATTCTCACGATTGTCCACAGAGGACAGCATTTTTAATCAAATAATTTTATGGGAGATGCTACGCAGCCATTCTTGCACTTGTCAACCAGAAGGCAGGTTTTCCCCAGTATGATTTTATTGGGCATGCTGGCACTGCATTCTTAATCTTTTTCATAGGTGGCAAAACTTTCCCAAAAACTTATTATTTGGGGGATACTGGCAATGAATTGTCATTCTCAAGCATCCGTTGGCAGCATTTTTTAGCTAATGATTTTGTTGGGGATGCTCGCCATGCGCTTTCATATTTGTCGACCAGTGCACCAGGAGGTGCTCCAGGCACATAAGTTAGAGATGGAGAATATGGACTTGCAAGGAAGCAGAGCCTAACGGAAAATCTTGATAACGCATTGCCAGATTTCTCAATAAAATCCCTGTGAGAGCTCAGTTCCGTATTATGTTCGAACGTTGGAAGCAAATGCCAGGATCCCCAATAAAATTGTTTGGGTCAAAGATGCCGCTTCCATGTGGGCAAGCGTAAGACTGCCTTGACATTATTCCCCATAAAATCATTCTAGGAACAGTGCTGCCTCTTAATGGATAATCTTGAGAATGCATTTTCAGCATCTACAAAATAATCACCAGAGTGAACATATAGGCCATCGGCTGGACAAATGTAAGAATGCCTTCTGAGCCTACCAAATAAACTTGCATAAATGTCCAGTGTTGGGTCCTAAAAAAATGATGGATTTCTAAGTATCCTCCCTGTTGGGAGGTCGGTCACACATTAGGAACAGGCAACCAGGTGGGAGACTTCACAGTTGAACCAAAGTCCCTCTCTAGAAGTATGGCTGCACAGTGTTTTGCTGAGAGAATCAGTCTCTGAGGCCGAAGATCCCAAGCGACATTTAGCAAGGGGTGGAATAAGGTGCACAGATACCTGTGGCGAATTGAGTCAAGGCGTGTGGGAAGTCAGAAGTGTATGAGGTTCATTTGGGCAAGAATCCCCTGCTGGAAGAGTAAATGAGCAGAGGGACAATAAGAAGGAGAGTGTGCCACAGCCCTCACACACAACACACACAAGCACACACACACACATGCACACACACAGAGGCAAAGGCATGGACATGGATTTGTGTTGGGCAATCTCTGGACTATGATGTCCACAGTCAGTACACCTTGCCCATTTTTGACACTTTTTACATTTCCTCAAATGGACATGGCCTCCTGTGAATATGATTGTTTATTGACTTTGTTCCTTCAGACCAAGCCCTTGTGCAACCAACTAATCCTTAAGCAATATCAAGTCATCCTTGCTACTCGTCACTGAAACCCAAGGAGTGGATGAGAGAAAGTCAGAATGAAAGAAAGACCAAAAGAGCAAAAGCAATGGAAACAAATAAAAAGTTACTAATCTAAAAGGAGTCAGACTGAGACCTTATCTTGGCGGTAATAATCCTGATGATCCAACTCTACCAGAATGTAGGTAGGCTACAGTCCTCTCCAGCCACAGTTCTTCCCTTTGACTGTCACTTCAGTCTCAGATATCCCTTATACTGGAATAGCCTCTACTGCCCGGGCATTTCTCCCTGTGGATATTACCAGGGGTCCCTGTGGATCTGTGGGAAGTGTTAAAGAAAACGAATTCTGAAGTGGGAAACGTGAGTTGCCTTAAGAAAGAGCCCACTAGACACCGAACCGAAGGATACCTAAAGATGCTAAGGCAAAATAGGACTTCCTCAGGAACGTTTCTCTACAGGTACAAGGCCCATACACTGAGGCTCACAGTGAGGGCCGGGGCTGAATACGATGATGCCTGCTGTAGTCTCACAGTCTGGAAGAAATGTTTCAGAAGCCCAACAGCAAAGGGGAGCGAGTGGGGTGTCCAGGAACCTTTTCCACGCTACGTGACCACATCCCAAGCCCCTGTCTGTAGGCTCAGTGAGACCACACTGAGCACAGCAAGAACCCATAGCCGGCCCTGAAGTGTCTGTCTTTACTGTATGGCTTATTCTTGACCCTTTGGTCAAATATTAATTGACCATGATGGCACGGGTCAATTTCAGGATTCTGTACTTTTCCATTGATCTATGTGCCTGTTCCTGTGCCAGAAGCAGGTTGTTCTGATCACAGTGGCTTTGTCCTACAGCAGGATATTCAGTAATGTGATCCTACAACTCTGTTCTTTCTCAAGAATACTGTGGGTGCACGGGGTCTTTTTTGGTTTCCTATAAATTTTCGAAACATTTTTTCCAGCTCTGTGAAATATACCGTTGGAATTAATGACAATTGTGTTGAATTTATAGATTGTTTTGGGTAGTATGGATATTTTGATAATGTTAATTCTTTCAGTCTATAATTCTTTCACTCCTTTGTATCTTCCTCTATTTCTTTTTTCAATGTCCTGTTTCTGAATACAAGTCTTTTACATCCTTCTTTGACTTTACTCCTAGGTGTCTATTTTTTCAGTTGCAATGGTAAATGGTATAGTCTTTTCTAAGAGTTCATAATTGGTGTAAAAAAAAAAAATGCCATCAATGTGTTGATGTTAATTTTGCTTCCAGCTTCCTTGCCAAATTCATTAATTATATCCACAAGTACTCGGTGGACTCTTTAGATTTTTATGTACAATATCATGTCATCTGCAAGTAATGACAGTTAACCTTCTCTCTTCCAATATGGATGCCTTTTATGTTCTCTTTTTGTCTGCTCGCTGTGGCTAGGACTTCCAGTAGTATGCTGAGCAGTAGTGGTGAAAGGGGCAACCGTGTCTTATTCCTCTTCTTAGGGGATATGGTTTTAGCCTTTGCACGTTGAGTATGATTTTGGCTCCAGGTATGTTGTATATGGCCTTTATTATGTTGGGATATATTCCCTCTATTTCCACTTTGCTCCCAGTTTTTTCCAAAATGGGTGCTGGATTTTCTAGAATATTTTCTCTGTATCTATTGATATGATCATAAGATTTTTGTCCTTCATTTTGTTTGTCTATCACATTTGTTGATTTGCGAATATTATACCAGCCCTGCGTCTCCAGAATAAATCACACTTGGTCATGGTGTATGATCTTACTTAATGTATTGCTGGATAAAACTTGGTAATATATTTTCTGAGGATTTTGGCACCTATGTTCATGAGGGATGTTGGTCTGTGAAATTCTTTATTTGCAGGATCTTCATCTGGTTTTGGGATTATTATAATACTGGTCTCATAAAAATATCTCCCTGCTCTGGAATTTTCTAAAATATTTTGAGGAGAGCGGGTTTTAATTCTTCTTTAAATGTTTAGGTAAGCTCGCATGTAAATCCATCTGGCCCCAGACACTTGTTTGCTGGAAGTTTTTTCTTATTACTTCTTCAATTGCATCCATTTTTACTGGCCTTCCAGGTTTTCTGGTTCTTTCCGATTGAGTTTTAGCAGATTGTAGGTTTTGAGGAATGTGTCCATTTTAGGCAGCTTCCCCACTTTATTGTTGTGCATAGTGTTTTCTTAGTATTCTTTCTGTTTCTGTCATGTCAGTTGTTATATCGCCTCTTTCACATCTGATTTTGTTTTCTTGGGTCCTCACCGTTTGTTTTTTGGTGTGTCTGGCTAAAGATTCATCGATCTTATTTCTGTCAGAAAACTAGTTCTTACTTTCATTGATATTTTGTACTGTGTTTTTGGTCTCTGTGTCATTCACTTCTGTTCTGATCTTCACTATTTTCTTTCTTCTGCATCTCCTCGAAATGTTCAGGTCCTCTTCCCTTTTTAATATTGGGTTGTTGTTTTTGTCTTGTTACTTACATAAGAAATAAAAATGACTTTACATTCTGAATTCTGTGTTTTATTTTAATCTCTGATAGCAGATTTATTTCCCTTGAGAAATTGCTGTAAAATATACGTCATCTAAAACTAAACATTTTAAACTATACGCTTCAGTGGTTTTAAAATTGGAATAATGTAGAACTGTTACAGCATAACAAGAAGTTAGAAAAATTCCAGGACAAGTTGAAAGGGAAACTGAGACAGATTTTTAGACAGCAGTTTGACTTAAGCCTATCTTCCCTAAGCCAAAGGCACTGGAGAATAAATAGTATGTATTAGATGGGAAAGATGCAGAAACCCAGGTGCAGAAACTAGGGTAGAGGAAACCACCTGGACAGGAACCTCCAGAGGCCTACAAGGGACAAAGACTGGGAAAACAAGAACTTTGTCCCCAGGTAATCTATTCTCCCAGAGCATGTCATGGGTCATGCGGTGGAGACCCCCTAAGCATTCCTCCCTAAAGATACCTTTTAAGTCTCAGTTGTATTTCAGCTCCAGGCCCATAAAAGCATTAAGACAAGACAAGTGGCATTGGAGTGGACTCAGGACCAGACACATTGACAAATGAGGCCCTTCCTGGCATGGACTAATCAGTGGCGACCAGCACCCTGAAAGGGCACCCCTGGAAAGCTGATGAATATTCTCTTGAGAACTCCCCTGAAACCTCCCATAAGATTTCCCACCTGCAAGAGAGATAAATATGCTCAGGACAAAGGACCAAGTGTGAGCTCCCCTACACCACAGGAAAGCGTGACAGCGCCAGTTTCCTCCTTCCTTCTGCGGGGGCCCCATGGTGCTTTCAACCAGGGGAGCAATGGGCAGTGGCAGCTCATCCCAGGCTTGTCTTCTGAAACTGTCTGAAAGGTCTTGGAAATGTGTCCAAGGCCCCCTTTTCTCTGACTTCCCAGTGAGCAAAGGCAGCCCAGCCTAGGCTATCCTGTTACTTCGTCTATGCACCTGCCTTGGTTCACCATCCAAAGTACATTTTTATTACAGCCATTAAAGCTTTGGGTTTTTTTCTTCATTTTTTTCTCTTGATTGAAATCTTTCCTTCAAGATGACAAGAGCTGAGGTCTTCTGCCTGTATCCCCTGTAACACAACCATCAGCTTTTCACTTCGGAAACCTTAATGTCAACATAAAAGAAAGCCTCATCCCATTTAAAGAGTATATCCAATTCTACTCTGGACTATTTCCTCATTTACACTGATGTCTTTCCCATCTCCATGGCTATGCTATTGCTATAGTCGTTGTTGTTAACCCTCACTAGAGGATATTGTTTTCATTGACTTCCAGAGAGAGTGGCATGGAAGAAGGGGTAGAGAGAGAGAGATATGCCTCAGTGTTAGAGACACAGACATTGGTTGCTTTTCTAATTCGCTGCACACCTGGGATGAGGAATGAATCTACAACCTAGGTATGTGCCCTCAACTGGGAATCAAACCTGAGACCCATCAGTGTGCAGGCCGACACTATACCACTGAGCCCCGCTGCCCAGGGTAGATATGCCTTTTTAAATATAAAGTTTGTAGGTATATTTAACTTGAAATTGGTAGAGGTTTTAAAATGATTTCTTTAGTTTTACTCATGTTTTCATTGGTGATTTGCCACTATTATATTACTGGCATTAATTTTGCAACAGTTTGTATGTAGCAGGGAGGAAACACTTTTAGATCAGGGTCCAAATAGAGTAGTGTATATGAACTTTTTTTGTTAAAAACTTTTATAGCAATGAGAACCAGAAAAATTTCTACTAAACTATCTAACAGTACAACTGAAAGATTTAGAAAGAGAACAGAAAACAAGAAAAGGCCCATAGGAAGTAAAAGGAAGAAAATAATAAAGATCAGAGCCTAAATAAATAACGTAGAGACTAAAAAATTCAAAAAGGTCAATGCAACCAAGAGCTTGTCTTTGAATAGATAATCAGTGCGATGAACTTTTAACCCAACTCACCAAAAACCAAAGACAGAGGTCAAAAATAAATAAACTGAGGAACAAAAGAAGTGAAGTAACAACTGATACCACTGAAATACAAAAGCAAATACACTGAACAACTATATGCCAACAACCTGGATGAAAGAGACAAATTTCTGGAAATACACAACCTTCCAATACTCAGTGAGGAAGAATCAGGCATGCTGAACACGTTGATAAAAACCGGTGAAATTGGAACAGTGATTTTTTAAAAATGCCCAAGAAAAAAAGCGCCAGGCCCAGACAGTTTCAGAGGGGAGTTTTATCGAACATTCAAAAAATAATTCAAATTGTTCCAAAAAGTCCGAGAGGAACAAACACGCCCAAGCTCTTTTTTGGCAGCCTGAATAATCCCAATTACAAAACCAGGTAAAGACCTTGCAAAGAAAGAATTACAGGCCAATATCCGTGATAAACAAAGATGCTAAAATCTCCAAACAAATATTAGCAAATTGGATCAAGCAATATGTTAAACAGATCATACCCCATGACCAAGTGGGGTTTATTCCAGGGATGCAAGTTTGGTACAGTATTCACAAATCTATAAATGCGATGCATCACAGGAACCATTTGACAAACAAATATCTCATGATCATCTCAGTAGGTGCAGAAAGAGCAACAAAACCCAGCGCCCATTTTTGATAAAAACTCTCAGCACAGTGGGAATAGAGGGATCATGCCTAAACACATTAAAGTCCTTATAGGGCAAACCTTCAGTCAACTTCATACTCAATGGGCAAAAACTAAAACATATCCCCTAATAAGAGGAACAAGACAGGGACGTCCACTTTCACCATCTTATTCAACAGAGTGTTGGAAGTCCTTGCCACAGCGATCAGACAAGGAGAAAACATAAAAGGCATCCAAATTGGAAAGGAGAAATAAAACTGTCACTGTTTGCAGATGACCTGATATTGTATGCTGAGAACACTAAAGAGGTCACCAAAAGACTTCTAGATTTAACAAATGAATTCAGCTATGCAGCAGGATAGAAAATTAATGCCCAGAAATAAATGGCATTTTTAAACGACATTCATGATCTCTCAGAAAGAGAAACTAAAACAAACAAACAAACAAAAAAAACACATTTAACGTGCAACAATAACATTAAGATACTTAGGAATTAACTTAACCAAAGGGGTGAAAGACGTGTACTTGCAAAACAAACATGTTCAAAAAAGAGATAGAGGAAGATATAAACAAGTGTAAGAATATACCATGCTAATGGATTGCTAGAATCAACCTCATTCAGATGTCCGTACTCCCCAAAGCAATCTATAGATTCAAACTATTCATAAAATACCAATGTCCGATATCACAGACCTAGAAGAAGTAGTGCAAAAATTTAGACACAAAAAGGACAGGACCCCAAATCGCTGCAGCAATTTTGGGAAGAAGAAAAAAGTGGAAGGAATCAAAATAATACATATCAAGATATAGTAAAGCCATTTTAATCGAAACAGGATGGAACTGGCAGAAGACCAGCCTTAATGATATAAATGGAACTGAACAGAGAACCCAGGAATTGACCCAACTCATTACACTCAATTGAGATTTTACAAAGGAGGCAGAGCATACAGTGGAGTAAAGGAAGTCTCTTCAATAAATGGTGTTGGGAAAATTGGACAGGAACTTTCAAAATAGTGCAACTAGACCACTATCTTGCACCACACACAAGGATCAACTCCAACTGGATAAAAAACTTAAAGGTAAAACATGAAACCATTAAAAATCCTTGAAGGAAATGGAGGCAGCATGATCTCAGACATCTCTCATTGCAATATGCTTACCAATACACTGCCTAGGGCAATGGAAGCAAAGGAGAAAATAAACAAATGGGACTACAGCAAAATAAAAAGATTCTGCACAAAGAAACCATCAACAAAATGCAAAGGGAACTCATTATATGGGAGAACATATTTGCCAATGATACATCTGATAAAGGGTTACTACCCCTAATATTTTAAGAAACACACCTTCACAAGAGGAAGACAAACGATCCAATTAAAAAACGAGCAAAGACCTAAGTAGACACTTCTCCAAAGAGCGCATAAAAATGTCCAAGAGACATATGAAAACTGCTCAGTGTCACTAATCACCAGAGAGATGAAAATTAAAACAATAATGGGGTATCACCTGAGGTCTTCCAGAATGGCTACGTTTTCAATAAGTCAACAAACAAAAAGTGCCTGTGAGGGTGTGCAGAAAAGCTCACCCTAGTATACTGCTGGTGGGAATGCAGACTCGTGCAGCCTCTATGGAAAACATTATGACATAGGAGGTTTTCTCAAAAATTGAAATACAGAACTGCCATTGAACCCAGTGACCCCACTGCTTGGAATATGTCCTACGAAAGCAGGAACATCGATCAGGAAGAATGTATAAACCCCTCTGTTCAGAGCAGCACACTTTACAATAGCTACGCTCGTGAGTTCACAGGAATGGGTACATGAATCTGCTTTGATTCTGAGTGACGGTAGACATGCACACTCCTGCATCTTCCTTCAGCTTCCTGCCTGAACATGATGCCACACTGCAGTTCTTCAGACTTTCTGTCTCTTCCCAATGCCGTAGTGGCCTGGCGTCATAGGCTATCCTTCCGAGCCTCAGGGTGTTCATGTGAGAGAAAAATGTCCCAGCTACCTGACAACCCAAGGGGGAGCCCCACTGGCATCTCCTCACATGTCCTCTAAGTGCCTTCTCCTGGTTCCAACATCCTCAAGTAGCCCTTACTGATTTTCTGGCAGAGCAAAAAGTGATCGTCAAGAGACGGCAGGGATCTGACTAAAAATCCAAAAGCAGGGGAACACACCAAGCTCTCTTAGGGCATTGCAAGCAAGCCTCCACCTCAGCAATCCTGTCAGACCCTGCCACGCTGTGGGCAGACAACTAGTTGAAGTAGTTAAGGCTGCTGTTCTGGTGCCTGGAGCTGTTGGCCCATCGTTCATAATGCTGGCACCACTGAATGCAAGAGGCATAGGATGCACTGTATCCTGCAGCATGAGGAGTGTGTGGAGAAGGGCACATCACCTTTCAAGTTCTATGCACTTCCTGCTGCTGCCCATAGAGAGAGCCTGCTCCCGCCTGTGATGGTAATGAGATACTCCTTCACAGTGGCAGTACTGCATTAGTATGATTTGCTACAAAAGGACAGTTAACCTTGCCATCATCCCTGGCATGTCTGACTCCCTCCACCTGCAGAAGGAATGTGGGTGGGGGTTAGGGACATCTCACTCCTGGACACCCAAGTTTCCCTGCTTACATGGACAGGTTATATTCTCAAGGCCCCTCCCTTTCCAGCACCAGTACCTGCAACATCACCTTCACATTGATCGTGTGGCTATGAAAGAACTAAAACATGGAGATCTACAAAACAGCCTGGCTTGGCCTGAACCACCTATCTTCTGGCCCCATTCGTTCTGCATAAGAGGCACAGAGGAACACAGAGGTTCCTGGGGTTACAGGTGCCTGCACCCATGCGGTCACACTGATTCCTCACAGGCTTTGATATCCCCACACCCTTGCCTGCACACGGCTTCACAGGATACCCTGATTCACGCACGTCACACGTTCCTGCCTCTGATGGAGGACTTGGGCATGCCCACACCATTTTGGGCTACTAAAACAGCTCTTCCAAACTCTGACTGGACAGAGGGCATCACGCTACTCAGCCCCGCCCCTCACTGTCAGCCTCAGTGTATGGGCCTGAGAACTGTGGTGAAACATTCCCGAGGAAGCTCTATGTTACCCGAGCATTTGCAGCTTTCCCAGGGTTTGGTGTCTGGGGGGCTCTTGCTTACGGCTGCTCACGTTTCCCACTTCAGAATCCATTTTCTCTACCGCTTTCCCACAGATCCACAGTGACCCCTAGTAATATCCACAGGGAGAAATGCCCGGGACATTACAGGCTGCCCAGCCTGTGGGCTATCTGAGGCTGAAGTGACAGGCAAAGGGAAGAACTGTGGCTGGAGAGGACTGTAGCCTACATTCTGGTAGAGTTGGATGATCAGGATAACTACGGCCAAGGTACGGTCTCAATCTGACTCCTTTTACATCAGTTCTCTTGTTTTTGTTTCCATTACTCTTGCTCTTTCTGTCTTTTCCTCATTCTGACTCTTTCTTCCATCTACCCATTGGGTTTCAGTGACCCGTAGAAAGAATGACTTGATACTGCCTAAGGGTTTCTTCATTGCAGGAGAAAGGCTCGGTCTGAAGGAACAAAGTAAATAAACAATCATATTCACAGGAGGCCATTGTTATGTGAGGAAATGTAATACCGTCAAAAATGCACAAGGTGTACTGGCTGTGGACACCATGGTCCAGAGATTGCCCAACACAACTTCACGTACATGCCTGTGCCTCTGTGTGTGTTGTGTGTGAGGGCTATAGCACACTCTGCATCTTATTGTCCCTCTGGTCATTTACCCTTCCAGCTGCGGCTTCGACCCCAAGTGAACCTAATATCCAGACTGACTCCTCACATGCCTTTGCTCTCTTCCCCACAACTCCTACATGCAATTTATACTCCCACTGGCTAAGTGTGGTTCTGAATCCTGGGCTCAGAGCATGATTCTCGCAGCAAATACAGTGCTCTCATACTTCTAGGGAGGCCTTCTGCTTCAAGTGTGAAATGCACTGGGAAGCCTCCCACCGCGTTGCCTGCTGTCAATGTGTGAGCTGACCTCCTACAGAAAGGAACCTGGAAATCCATCATCCTTTCGGAGCTAGCAGTGGACATTCAGGCCCTTGCTCCCAAATCCCTTTCCTTGAGCTACCTTACGTCCCTGGGTCCATTAGTATCACCCACTTCAATGGACTTACTCTTAGTTCTCCCTCCTCCCCAGCCTCCAGCACACAGAAAGAATTCTGTCTTCTCATACTGTCCTAAAGCATAACTTAACCACCACTGCAACTGCACAGGCCCAGCCCTCACAGGCAATGGTCATTCACAGGCAGCCAGTTGTAATGCCCCAAACTAGGGACAAACACCACAGAGACAGACACTATTGATGCTCTTGATTTATGTGTTCCAAGAACACACGACAAACAGACAAACAGAGCTGATGCTCCTGCTTTAACTTTCCATTTCATACCGTGCTCTGGATCTCTCTGTGACTGAATACCTGGTCACACAGACATTCTGCTCCATTGTCCTGTGCAGGAACATAATGTCTGCTTGAAAACACATACTTATGTCAAAACCTTCTTATGTGCACTTCTCTATTTGAAGGAAAATGGATGGTCCCTCCTATTTAACTCACACTGTGGGAGATACCCTAACACAATAATTGACTATCATCTCCTATCAAACTTCCTAAAGAGTATAGTATAATTATTGGTGGCCCTAACATGAAGAGTCGGTCATTGCTGAAATTAGGATCTCTTAAATTTCCTGCTGCCTTGTGTTGGATGCATCACACCACACCACCTTTTTAATGAGCAGTGACCTCAGGGTCACCCAGTTAGGAATTTGGACACACCTAAGGAAATATTTGATGGTTGCAATGATCCATAAAAGGAAGTGGTGGCACAGCAGCCTCAGCCTTTGTATGAAAAGACTCCTGGACAAGTGTGGGAAGGGTCAGAGGAAGGACATCATGGGAGCCTCCATTTAAGGAATAGTAGACAGGCCTAAGGGTGAGGGAGGTGGCCTGGAGCGAGAGTTCAGAGGAGTGGGTCAATGAATCTGCTTTGATTCTGAATGATTTTGCACATGCACACTTCCTCATTTTACATCAGGTGTCCCTGTCTGAATATAATTCCCACTGCAGTGCTACATACTTCCTTTCTCAACCTGATTCTCTGAGGACCTGACATAACAGGCTCTATTCCTCCCAGTATCAGGGCGTCCATGAGAGAAAGCAATGACCCAGCTACCTAGCAAACTAGGGGCAAGTGTCCAGGAACAGTCCCCCTCACCTGTACTCCTCTACCTTCACTCTCCTGGGGCCAAGCTCCTCGCATAGTACTTGAGATGATTAGACCACACTTCTATTACTGATGTTCTAGCAGGGCAAACAGGATTAGTCAGAAGAAGCCAGGGATCTCGCTTTACGAACCCAAGAGGTAGGGGAACCCAAAGCTCTCCTTCTGCATTGCCACCGAGGCCCAACCTCAGTATCCTGTCATATCCTTCCAGGTCGCAGCATTTTTCTCCTAAATAACATTGTCGGGAATGCTGGAAAGGCATTCTCACGCTTATCCAATAGATGGCAGCTTTTCGTTTCAAATCATGTTATTGGGGATGTTGGCAATTCATTCTCATGCTTGTCAAAACATGGCAGCTTTTTTTTACAAATAAAGTTACTGGGCAGGCTGGCAATGCATATCCACACTTGTCCACGAGATGGCAGCATGACTTCACATGTCATTTCATTCGGGATGGTACCACTGCATTCTCTCGTTTCTCCAACAGGTGGCAGCACTTTTCCACCAAATGATTTCATTGGGCATGCACGGTAGGCATGCTCAGGTATGCCCAAAAGTTGTTTGCATTTGCCTCAAAATGTCATTTCTTTCGTGATGCTGGAAATGGATTCTCATTCTTGAACAGTCACAACATGCAGTTATGTCCGCACGTGCCAAAAGGCGGATTCTAACAGAAAAATACAGTTTGCACATACTTCTACAAAGGGAATTTGGTTTAACTGTGAAATGAACGTAAAACCCCGGCCTGGTTCCCTGCTGTCACTGTGTGAGCTGACTCCCTAAAGCGAGGGTATGGCAAACGCATCATCCTTTATAACTTATCACTGCAAATTCCGACCCTTGCACACAAGGCCTTTCCTTGAACTCCCTTATCACCCAAGGGAAAATGGTAAACTCTATTGGACTTTCACTGATTTCTTAATCCACCACAGTCTCTACCACACAGAAAGAATTTTGGCTTCTGATACCATCAGAAAACACAACTTAGCCACTTCTGCAATTGTAAAGGCCATGCATTCACGGGGCGGGTAATTCAGAGTGTCCATTGTCAAGGCAAACAATACATAAACAGGCACATTAGATGCTCTCGCTTTATCTTGCCATTTATTCCATGTGCTGCATATATCCATGGCTGAATGCCTTTCCACAGGGACATTCTGCACCTAATTTCTACGCAGGAAAAGAATCTTTGCTTGAAACACCTTTTAATCTGAAAAAGCTTCTCACGTGCACTACTTATATTGGAAGGTCCCTCCTATAGTTCTCACACGTTAAATGCGTGCAGTAAACACAGCAAACCTGGTATCATCTCCTCTGAGGATAATCAAAAAGTATTTAAAAATCATGTCAAGCCCAAACCTGTCAAAGTTGGAATCTCTTCCGTTTTCTCCAGCCATGCATTCAACAATTCCCACCACAACGAGGTTGTGATGGACAGTGTACCCAGGAAGGCCAGCGATACAATTCAGGAAATACATGGTGGTTGTGATGATCAATAGAGGGATGTGGTGGCACAGCAGCCTCAGCATTTTCATGAAGGAGGATTCTGGAAAATTGTGGAGAGGGTTCTAGGAAGCACATCACAGAACTTCTATTTAATGCATGGTAGGCAGGCCTGAGGGTGGTGTTGGTGACCTGAGGTGTGAGATCAGAGAAATAGGCCAAAGAATCTACTTTCATTCTGAGTGACAGAGGAAACAGACATGACCTCATCATCCTTCAGCCTCCCCCAAGTGAACATGATTGGCACTGCAGTGCTCAGAACTTCCAGCCTCATCCTCACACTGTGATGATGTCACAGGCTGTATTTCTCCCAGCTTCAGTGTGTTCATGTGAGAAAACAATGTCCCAGCTCCCTGGCAATCCAGAGGCAAGTGAAGAGTTGGTCTCTGCTCACCTGTTATCATCTATGTCCCCTCTCCTGATGCCAACATCCACTCATAGTTCTCACTGTTGATCTGGAAAGCAAAAATGGGCTCCACAGGAGAGGCCAGGCGTCTAAACCACAAACCCAAAAAGCAGGGGATCACACCAAGCTCTCTAATGGCATTTCCTGCAAGGACCCACCTAAGCAATCCTGTCAGATCCCGAAACATGGTGATCAGAGACGAAGTTGAAGAAGTGAATGCTGCTGTTCTGCCTGCAGTTGTAGGCCTGTCGTTCATACTGCAGGTACCACTGAATGTGAGTGGAATGGGTCACCCTGTATCCTGCAGCTTGAGGAGTGTGTGGAGAGGAACCTGTCACCTTCCAACTTGGACACACTTCTTGCCGCAGGCCATGCAGGGAGCCTCCTCCCTCCTGTGATGGTTATGAGAGGATCCTTCACAATCACAGTATCGTGGATGTAGGGGTTTTTGTGAAAGAGCAGCACAGTCTTGCAGCGATTGCTGCCATGCCAGGCTTCCTTCACCTGCAAAAGAACAGTGGATCCGGTTTAGGGTGATAACTTATTCCAGAACTCCCGCCTATTCCTTCCTGCAGGGATAGGATTTTTTCACAAGCTCTCTACCTCCCCAGCCGTGGTCTGCACAGCCTGACCTTCAGATTGATCATGTGGCTGAGCATGGTTTCATCTTGGTCACTGATAATGGCTGACACTTCCAGATTGTTGACAAATTGCAGCAGGTCAAAACGCCTGCACGCTGCAAGCTGAACATGAAACAGCTACAAAAAGGAGCAGATCCTTAAAGCAGCTTGGATTGCTCCCACCTCTCTAACCCCTAGCCCAGCTCCTTCACCATAAGATGCAAAAAGAGAGCACAGTGGTTCTTGTGGGCTCCATGTGTTTATACACACACGGGCACACTGTTTTCCTGACAGCCTTTGACCTCGCCTGCATACTTGCCTGCTGAGGGCTTAACAGGATACCTTTATTTGTGGACATCACTCATTCCTGCCTCTCACTGACTTGGATATACAGAGGACTTGGACATGCAGCCCCCCTCGAGTGCAGCATTACCCCAAGAAGAACCTGAGTGACACAGAGCAGTGTGGAGGCAATGGCCCTTGTTCTGCGCATGAGTCTGATCTGGGACGGTGCTCCTGAAGCCCAGGGAGAGTTTCTGTGGTACTGGTGAGATAAAAGGGTGTCTCTGAGATTTTGGATCACACTGTTCTCACTATCCTGAGCTTCACTCCAATGTGTCTATTTGTTTCTGAGCTACCTATCCCCACTGATACATTTCTCATGCACAAGGGCAGGCATATTGCGTTCCCTTCTGTAGAGTCAAGGATACACTATTGACTCAGCATCTGGCAATGCACTGAACGTTTGTGCTTTTCAGTTCTAAACAGGGCTGCCGCCGCTGCCAGGTACTGGGCTTGAGCCAGCAGAAGGATCTGCTCACTTGTAAGTTCACGGGCTACATTCCTAACTTAAGTGCCCGGAGCACATCCAGTGGGGACCAGGTGCACTGCCCACTGAGCCTATCCTCTTCGTGCTCCTGCTCTACTGGCTCTTCTTGTGGATGTTTTGTTTCTTCCTGTGCCTGAGGCTCAACATCAACCAACACCTTCATGACTTTTATGACGTCCTCTCGCCCAGGACAAACTGCTCCCTGCCAATTAATTCCTCCTCAATCAATTCCTTCCCCTCTCCCTGCTCCACCCTGTCTGGCCCTTGTAGAAACTCATGATACATTTCCTCTGCCAAAGCATAACTTACCCACTTCTGCAACTGTAAGGCCCAGCCCTCCCAGGGACTGGTCGATCATTCCAAGGCAGCCAATCGTAAGGCTCAAACCAACACACAAACAACAGACAGACAGACAGACAGACAGACAGACAGAAAGACACGGTACTTGCTCTTAATTTATCTTTCTAACTACATGCCATGCTCTGGATGTCTCTGCATCTCAATGCTTTCCCACAGGGACGTTCTGCATCTATTTCCTGTGCAGGGAAACAATGTTTGCTTGAAAACACATATTCCGCTGAGAAAGCTTCTCATGTGCACTACTCTTCTTTGAAGTTAAATGGACAGTCCCTCCTATTTATCTCACAGTGTGGGAGGTCCCCTGAACACAACAAACCTCCTATTGTCTCCTCTGACTATTACTAAAGAATACTGAATAATCCCCAATCTGTAAAATGGGTCACTGCCGCCAGTGGGATCTCTTAAGTTTCCACCAGCCCTGTGTTCAACATGTGCCGCCACAACCCGTTTATAACGGGCAGTGTTTTCAGGATGACCTGTGGAGGAATAAGGAGACACTTAAGGAAATATATGGTGGTTGTGATGATCAACAGAGGCACGTGGTTCCAGAGCAGCCTCAGCCTTTGCATTCTCATGCTGAAACACCACGTGGCAGCATTTTCTCCTCAAATGGTATTATTGCAGATGCTCACTCTGAATTCTTACTTTTGTCCAGAGGCGGCAGAAAGTTTCTTACAAACGATTGTTCTGGGGATGCTGGCAATGCATTCTCACACTTTTCCACCAGGTGTCGGCATGATTTCACGAGTAATTTTATTGGGGATGCTGGAAAAGCATTCACAATTCCATTCAACAGGTGGAAACATTTTCAACAGAATGAATCCATTGGTGAACTTGTGGGTGCATTCTCACGTTTACCCACCAGGTGGCAGTATTGTTCGAACTGAGGATCATACTTGGGATGCTTGTGGAGATGCAGAAGATGCATTTTCTCGTTTGTCCACCAGGTGGTGGCATTTTGACACCACGAGATTTTATTGGCTATGCTGACAATGGAAGCTAGTGTGTGTCAAGCAGGCAGCAGAATTATTTTACCGCACGATTTCGCTGGAGATGCTTTCAATGGCTCTATATTTATCAGTTGGCATCAATATTCCACTAGTGAATATCAGGAATGTTCTGGAAGTGCATTCTCACGCTTTTCCACCAGGTGGCAGAATTTTCCCACAACGTGCTTTTACTGAGGATGCTGGCAAGGCATTCCCACGTTTTTGTCTCTACAGCTGTCTGCATTTTCCCTCCACTGTCCCATTTTGGGGAAACTGGCAATGCATTTTGGCGCTGAAACATGAGATGGCAGCATTTTTCCACCAACGATTCTGTTTGAGATGCTGGCAATGCTTTCCCACGTTTGTCTAACACGTCTGTGGAAGCATTTTTACTACCAAATTATATTATTGGGGGTGCTGAAAATTCAGTCTCAAGTTTGTAAAAGACTTGGCTACATTTTCCACAAATGTGATTATTTTGTGGATGTTGACAAGGCATTCTCACGTTTTAACAGCCATTGAACCTACTTTCCCAAAAATGATTCTATTGGGAATAGTGGCGTGGCACTTTCACTTTTGTTCAATAGCTGGCAACACTTTCACCACAAAGTATCGTTTGGGGAATGCTGGAAGCACATTCGCCCAAAGTACTTTGTAGAAGTACTTTTCCACAAAATGATTTTACGGCGGATGCTGGCAATGCATTCTTCAGTCTCTCAAACAAGAGGCCACATTTTCCACCAAACGATTACTTTGGTTGTGCTGGCAATGCATTCCCACATCTGTCCACAAGGTGGCCACATTTTTTTACCAAGGGATTTTCCTGAGAACGCTGGCAATGCATTCTCTTGCTCGAATACCAGGTGACAGCATTTTCTCCACAAGTGATCTTATTGGAGATGCTGTAACTGCATTTTCACATTTGTAGAAAGGTGACTGGTTTCTTATTTACAAATGATTGTTTTAAGGCTGCTGGCAATTCCTTCTCACACTCCAACACCAGGTGCAGTATTTTCCCACCAAATGATATTATTGAGGATCCTGGCACTGCATGCTCCTCCTTGGAGAACAAGTGGCGGCAATTTTCCACCATGTAACTTCACTGGGGCTTCTGGCGAAGCATTTTCACTTTTGTCCAATAGGTGGAAGCATTTTCCCACAAGTGATTTCACTGGGGATGCTGGCAATGAACACTCACACAAGTCGACAAGATAAGGGCATTTTGCCACAAGAGATTTTCATTGTGAATCTTGGCAATGTATTTTCAAATGTGTCCGCCATTTGGCAGCCAGCATCATCTCAGAAGGGATTTTCATGAGCATGCTGGCAATGCATTCTCACACTTGTCAAACATGTGGCGGCCTTTTTCCAACAGCTGATATTATTGGGGCTGCTGGCAATGCATTGTGAAGCCTGTTTACAACAAGCCCACATTTTCCCACCAAATGTTATTATTGCACATAAAGGCAATGGTTTCTCCCGCTTGTCCACCCGTTGGCACCTTGACATCACAAGTGATTTTGTTTGGTAAGCTGAGAATGCATTCTTACGTTTGTTCAGCCAGTTGCGGAATTTTTCCACCAAGCGACTTTATTGCTGCTGGCTGTACATTCTCACGTTTGTCCAACTATTCGCCGCAGTTTTCCCCTAAAGTGATAGTGTGTGTGTGGGTGTGGATGTTGGTTTTGAATTCTCACACGTGGACATTGCCTATCAGAACTTTAGGCCCAAATCACTTTATTGCGATTCCAGAACATGCATTCTCACTCTTGTCCACCAGTTGGCACCTTGATCTCAGTAGGGATTTCACTGGGGATTCTGGGAAATCATTCATACAGTCGTTTAGCACCTGGTGGCCTTTTTCTCAAAGAGTGATTTTGTTGGGGATGCAGTCAATGCATGCTTCACCTCGTCCACCAGGGGGCAGAATATTTCCACCAAGTTTTTTTTAAAGGGGATGCGTTTAATGCTCTCTCACTTACCTCCACAAGGTGGCAGCATTTTTAAAACAAATGCTTTTCTTGGGAATGCAGGGAATGCTCTCTCACCTTTGTAAACAATGTCAGGTAATTTCTCATCAAACGTGTTTACGGGAGATGCCTGAAATACACTATCACCTTTTATTCAAAGGGGCAGCATTTTTTCAACCAAATAATTTTACAGGGGCTGGCAATGGATGCTCACGTTTGTCCCACAGTTGGCAGCATTTGTCCCAGAGAAAGTTTTTTTGCGGGGATGCGTGGCAGCGTTTCGCCCCAAATGATTTAATTGAGGATGCCTGCAAGGCAGTCTCAGGTCTCTACATGACGTCGCAGTAGTTTTCAACCACATGATTGGATCGGGGATACTATCAACGCATTCTCACCCTTTTGCATTTTGCCGACAGAGAGGTTTTGTGGTGATTCTGACAATACATTCTCAGACTTATCTGAGAATTGGCAGTATTTCCGTACAAATGACCTTACTGGGGATGCTGGCAATGTATTCTCACGATTGTCCACAGAGGACAGCATTTTTAATCAAATAATTTTATGGGAGATGCTACGCAGCCATTCTTGCACTTGTCAACCAGAAGGCAGGTTTTCCCCAGTATGATTTTATTGGGCATGCTGGCACTGCATTCTTAATCTTTTTCATAGGTGGCAAAACTTTCCCAAAAACTTATTATTTGGGGGATACTGGCAATGAATTGTCATTCTCAAGCATCCGTTGGCAGCATTTTTTAGCTAATGATTTTGTTGGGGATGCTCGCCATGCGCTTTCATATTTGTCGACCAGTGCACCAGGAGGTGCTCCAGGCACATAAGTTAGAGATGGAGAATATGGACTTGCAAGGAAGCAGAGCCTAACGGAAAATCTTGATAACGCATTGCCAGATTTCTCAATAAAATCCCTGTGAGAGCTCAGTTCCGTATTATGTTCGAACGTTGGAAGCAAATGCCAGGATCCCCAATAAAATTGTTTGGGTCAAAGATGCCGCTTCCATGTGGGCAAGCGTAAGACTGCCTTGACATTATTCCCCATAAAATCATTCTAGGAACAGTGCTGCCTCTTAATGGATAATCTTGAGAATGCATTTTCAGCATCTACAAAATAATCACCAGAGTGAACATATAGGCCATCGGCTGGACAAATGTAAGAATGCCTTCTGAGCCTACCAAATAAACTTGCATAAATGTCCAGTGTTGGGTCCTAAAAAAATGATGGATTTCTAAGTATCCTCCCTGTTGGGAGGTCGGTCACACATTAGGAACAGGCAACCAGGTGGGAGACTTCACAGTTGAACCAAAGTCCCTCTCTAGAAGTATGGCTGCACAGTGTTTTGCTGAGAGAATCAGTCTCTGAGGCCGAAGATCCCAAGCGACATTTAGCAAGGGGTGGAATAAGGTGCACAGATACCTGTGGCGAATTGAGTCAAGGCGTGTGGGAAGTCAGAAGTGTATGAGGTTCATTTGGGCAAGAATCCCCTGCTGGAAGAGTAAATGAGCAGAGGGACAATAAGAAGGAGAGTGTGCCACAGCCCTCACACACAACACACACAAGCACACACACACACATGCACACACACAGAGGCAAAGGCATGGACATGGATTTGTGTTGGGCAATCTCTGGACTATGATGTCCACAGTCAGTACACCTTGCCCATTTTTGACACTTTTTACATTTCCTCAAATGGACATGGCCTCCTGTGAATATGATTGTTTATTGACTTTGTTCCTTCAGACCAAGCCCTTGTGCAACCAACTAATCCTTAAGCAATATCAAGTCATCCTTGCTACTCGTCACTGAAACCCAAGGAGTGGATGAGAGAAAGTCAGAATGAGAGAAAGACCAAAAGAGCAAAAGCAATGGAAACAAATAAAAAGTTACTAATCTAAAAGGAGTCAGACTGAGACCTTATCTTGGCGGTAATAATCCTGATGATCCAACTCTACCAGAATGTAGGTAGGCTACAGTCCTCTCCAGCCACAGTTCTTCCCTTTGACTGTCACTTCAGTCTCAGATATCCCTTATACTGGAATAGCCTCTACTGCCCGGGCATTTCTCCCTGTGGATATTACCAGGGGTCCCTGTGGATCTGTGGGAAGTGTTAAAGAAAACGAATTCTGAAGTGGGAAACGTGAGTTGCCTTAAGAAAGAGCCCACTAGACACCGAACCGAAGGATACCTAAAGATGCTAAGGCAAAATAGGACTTCCTCAGGAACGTTTCTCTACAGGTACAAGGCCCATACACTGAGGCTCACAGTGAGGGCCGGGGCTGAATACGATGATGCCTGCTGTAGTCTCACAGTCTGGAAGAAATGTTTCAGAAGCCCAACAGCAAAGGGGAGCGAGTGGGGTGTCCAGGAACCTTTTCCACGCTACGTGACCACATCCCAAGCCCCTGTCTGTAGGCTCAGTGAGACCACACTGAGCACAGCAAGAACCCATAGCCGGCCCTGAAGTGTCTGTCTTTACTGTATGGCTTATTCTTGACCCTTTGGTCAAATATTAATTGACCATGATGGCACGGGTCAATTTCAGGATTCTGTACTTTTCCATTGATCTATGTGCCTGTTCCTGTGCCAGAAGCAGGTTGTTCTGATCACAGTGGCTTTGTCCTACAGCAGGATATTCAGTAATGTGATCCTACAACTCTGTTCTTTCTCAAGAATACTGTGGGTGCACGGGGTCTTTTTTGGTTTCCTATAAATTTTCGAAACATTTTTTCCAGCTCTGTGAAATATACCGTTGGAATTAATGACAATTGTGTTGAATTTATAGATTGTTTTGGGTAGTATGGATATTTTGATAATGTTAATTCTTTCAGTCTATAATTCTTTCACTCCTTTGTATCTTCCTCTATTTCTTTTTTCAATGTCCTGTTTCTGAATACAAGTCTTTTACATCCTTCTTTGACTTTACTCCTAGGTGTCTTATTTTTTCAGTTGCAATGGTAAATGGTATAGTCTTTTCTAAGAGTTCATAATTGGTGTAAAAAAAAAAAAATGCCATCAATGTGTTGATGTTAATTTTGCTTCCAGCTTCCTTGCCAAATTCATTAATTATATCCACAAGTACTCGGTGGACTCTTTAGATTTTTATGTACAATATCATGTCATCTGCAAGTAATGACAGTTAACCTTCTCTCTTCCAATATGGATGCCTTTTATGTTCTCTTTTTGTCTGCTCGCTGTGGCTAGGACTTCCAGTAGTATGCTGAGCAGTAGTGGTGAAAGGGGCAACCGTGTCTTATTCCTCTTCTTAGGGGATATGGTTTTAGCCTTTGCACGTTGAGTATGATTTTGGCTCCAGGTATGTTGTATATGGCCTTTATTATGTTGGGATATATTCCCTCTATTTCCACTTTGCTCCCAGTTTTTTCCAAAATGGGTGCTGGATTTTCTAGAATATTTTCTCTGTATCTATTGATATGATCATAAGATTTTTGTCCTTCATTTTGTTTGTCTATCACATTTGTTGATTTGCGAATATTATACCAGCCCTGCGTCTCCAGAATAAATCACACTTGGTCATGGTGTATGATCTTACTTAATGTATTGCTGGATAAAACTTGGTAATATATTTTCTGAGGATTTTGGCACCTATGTTCATGAGGGATGTTGGTCTGTGAAATTCTTTATTTGCAGGATCTTCATCTGGTTTTGGGATTATTATAATACTGGTCTCATAAAAATATCTCCCTGCTCTGGAATTTTCTAAAATATTTTGAGGAGAGCGGGTTTTAATTCTTCTTTAAATGTTTAGGTAAGCTCGCATGTAAATCCATCTGGCCCCAGACACTTGTTTGCTGGAAGTTTTTTCTTATTACTTCTTCAATTGCATCCATTTTTACTGGCCTTCCAGGTTTTCTGGTTCTTTCCGATTGAGTTTTAGCAGATTGTAGGTTTTGAGGAATGTGTCCATTTTAGGCAGCTTCCCCACTTTATTGTTGTGCATAGTGTTTTCTTAGTATTCTTTCTGTTTCTGTCATGTCAGTTGTTATATCGCCTCTTTCACATCTGATTTTGTTTTCTTGGGTCCTCACCGTTTGTTTTTTGGTGTGTCTGGCTAAAGATTCATCGATCTTATTTCTGTCAGAAAACTAGTTCTTACTTTCATTGATATTTTGTACTGTGTTTTTGGTCTCTGTGTCATTCACTTCTGTTCTGATCTTCACTATTTTCTTTCTTCTGCATCTCCTCGAAATGTTCAGGTCCTCTTCCCTTTTTAATATTGGGTTGTTGTTTTTGTCTTGTTACTTACATAAGAAATAAAAATGACTTTACATTCTGAATTCTGTGTTTTATTTTAATCTCTGATAGCAGATTTATTTCCCTTGAGAAATTGCTGTAAAATATACGTCATCTAAAACTAAACATTTTAAACTATACGCTTCAGTGGTTTTAAAATTGGAATAATGTAGAACTGTTACAGCATAACAAGAAGCTAGAAAAATTCCAGGACAAGTTGAAAGGGAAACTGAGACAGATTTTTAGACAGCAGTTTGACTTAAGCCTATCTTCCCTAAGCCAAAGGCACTGGAGAATAAATAGTATGTATTAGATGGGAAAGATGCAGAAACCCAGGTGCAGAAACTAGGGTAGAGGAAACCACCTGGACAGGAACCCCCAGAGGCCTACAAGGGACAAAGACTGGGAAAACAAGAACTTTGTCCCCAGGTAATCTATTCTCCCAGAGCATGTCATGGGTCATGCGGTGGAGACCCCCTAAGCATTCCTCCCTAAAGATACCTTTTAAGTCTCAGTTGTATTTCAGCTCCAGGCCCATAAAAGCATTAAGACAAGACAAGTGGCATTGGAGTGGACTCAGGACCAGACACATTGACAAATGAGGCCCTTCCTGGCATGGACTAATCAGTGGCGACCAGCACCCTGAAAGGGCACCCCTGGAAAGCTGATGAATATTCTCTTGAGAACTCCCCTGAAACCTCCCATAAGATTTCCCACCTGCAAGAGAGATAAATATGCTCAGGACAAAGGACCAAGTGTGAGCTCCCCTACACCACAGGAAAGCGTGACAGCGCCAGTTTCCTCCTTCCTTCTGCGGGGGCCCCATGGTGCTTTCAACCAGGGGAGCAATGGGCAGTGGCAGCTCATCCCAGGCTTGTCTTCTGAAACTGTCTGAAAGGTCTTGGAAATGTGTCCAAGGCCCCCTTTTCTCTGACTTCCCAGTGAGCAAAGGCAGCCCAGCCTAGGCTATCCTGTTACTTCGTCTATGCACCTGCCTTGGTTCACCATCCAAAGTACATTTTTATTACAGCCATTAAAGCTTTGGGTTTTTTTCTTCATTTTTTTCTCTTGATTGAAATCTTTCCTTCAAGATGACAAGAGCTGAGGTCTTCTGCCTGTATCCCCTGTAACACAACCATCAGCTTTTCACTTCGGAAACCTTAATGTCAACATAAAAGAAAGCCTCATCCCATTTAAAGAGTATATCCAATTCTACTCTGGACTATTTCCTCATTTACACTGATGTCTTTCCCATCTCCATGGCTATGCTATTGCTATTGTCGTTGTTGTTAACCCTCACTAGAGGATATTGTTTTCATTGACTTCCAGAGAGAGTGGCATGGAAGAAGGGGTAGAGAGAGAGAGATATGCCTCAGTGTTAGAGACACAGACATTGGTTGCTTTTCTAATTCGCTGCACACCTGGGATGAGGAATGAATCTACAACCTAGGTATGTGCCCTCAACTGGGAATCAAACCTGAGACCCATCAGTGTGCAGGCCGACACTATACCACTGAGCCCCGCTGCCCAGGGTAGATATGCCTTTTTAAATATAAAGTTTGTAGGTATATTTAACTTGAAATTGGTAGAGGTTTTAAAATGATTTCTTTAGTTTTACTCATGTTTTCATTGGTGATTTGCCACTATTATATTACTGGCATTAATTTTGCAACAGTTTGTATGTAGCAGGGAGGAAACACTTTTAGATCAGGGTTCAAATAGAGTAGTGTATATGAACTTTTTTTGTTAAAAACTTTTATAGCAATGAGAACCAGAAAAATTTCTACTAAACTATCTAACAGTACAACTGAAAGATTTAGAAAGAGAACAGAAAACAAGAAAAGGCCCATAGGAAGTAAAAGGAAGAAAATAATAAAGATCAGAGCCTAAATAAATAACGTAGAGACTAAAAAATTCAAAAAGGTCAATGCAACCAAGAGCTTGTCTTTGAATAGATAATCAGTGCGATGAACTTTTAACCCAACTCACCAAAAACCAAAGACAGAGGTCAAAAATAAATAAACTGAGGAACAAAAGAAGTGAAGTAACAACTGATACCACTGAAATACAAAAGCAAATACACTGAACAACTATATGCCAACAACCTGGATGAAAGAGACAAATTTCTGGAAATACACAACCTTCCAATACTCAGTGAGGAAGAATCAGGCATGCTGAACACGTTGATAAAAACCGGTGAAATTGGAACAGTGATTTTTTAAAAATGCCCAAGAAAAAAAGCGCCAGGCCCAGACAGTTTCAGAGGGGAGTTTTATCGAACATTCAAAAAATAATTCAAATTGTTCCAAAAAGTCCGAGAGGAACAAACACGCCCAAGCTCTTTTTTGGCAGCCTGAATAATCCCAATTACAAAACCAGGTAAAGACCTTGCAAAGAAAGAATTACAGGCCAATATCCGTGATAAACAAAGATGCTAAAATCTCCAAACAAATATTAGCAAATTGGATCAAGCAATATGTTAAACAGATCATACCCCATGACCAAGTGGGGTTTATTCCAGGGATGCAAGTTTGGTACAGTATTCACAAATCTATAAATGCGATGCATCACAGGAACCATTTGACAAACAAATATCTCATGATCATCTCAGTAGGTGCAGAAAGAGCAACAAAACCCAGCGCCCATTTTTGATAAAAACTCTCAGCACAGTGGGAATAGAGGGATCATGCCTAAACACATTAAAGTCCTTATAGGGCAAACCTTCAGTCAACTTCATACTCAATGGGCAAAAACTAAAACATATCCCCTAATAAGAGGAACAAGACAGGGACGTCCACTTTCACCATCTTATTCAACAGAGTGTTGGAAGTCCTTGCCACAGCGATCAGACAAGGAGAAAACATAAAAGGCATCCAAATTGGAAAGGAGAAATAAAACTGTCACTGTTTGCAGATGACCTGATATTGTATGCTGAGAACACTAAAGAGGTCACCAAAAGACTTCTAGATTTAACAAATGAATTCAGCTATGCAGCAGGATAGAAAATTAATGCCCAGAAATAAATGGCATTTTTAAACGACATTCATGATCTCTCAGAAAGAGAAACTAAAACAAACAAACAAACAAAAAAAACACATTTAACGTGCAACAATAACATTAAGATACTTAGGAATTAACTTAACCAAAGGGGTGAAAGACGTGTACTTGCAAAACAAACATGTTCAAAAAAGAGATAGAGGAAGATATAAACAAGTGTAAGAATATACCATGCTAATGGATTGCTAGAATCAACCTCATTCAGATGTCCGTACTCCCCAAAGCAATCTATAGATTCAAACTATTCATAAAATACCAATGTCCGATATCACAGACCTAGAAGAAGTAGTGCAAAAATTTAGACACAAAAAGGACAGGACCCCAAATCGCTGCAGCAATTTTGGGAAGAAGAAAAAAGTGGAAGGAATCAAAATAATACATATCAAGATATAGTAAAGCCATTTTAATCGAAACAGGATGGAACTGGCAGAAGACCAGCCTTAATGATATAAATGGAACTGAACAGAGAACCCAGGAATTGACCCAACTCATTACACTCAATTGAGATTTTACAAAGGAGGCAGAGCATACAGTGGAGTAAAGGAAGTCTCTTCAATAAATGGTGTTGGGAAAATTGGACAGGAACTTTCAAAATAGTGCAACTAGACCACTATCTTGCACCACACACAAGGATCAACTCCAACTGGATAAAAAACTTAAAGGTAAAACATGAAACCATTAAAAATCCTTGAAGGAAATGGAGGCAGCATGATCTCAGACATCTCTCATTGCAATATGCTTACCAATACACTGCCTAGGGCAATGGAAGCAAAGGAGAAAATAAACAAATGGGACTACAGCAAAATAAAAAGATTCTGCACAAAGAAACCATCAACAAAATGCAAAGGGAACTCATTATATGGGAGAACATATTTGCCAATGATACATCTGATAAAGGGTTACTACCCCTAATATTTTAAGAAACACACCTTCACAAGAGGAAGACAAACGATCCAATTAAAAAACGAGCAAAGACCTAAGTAGACACTTCTCCAAAGAGCGCATAAAAATGTCCAAGAGACATATGAAAACTGCTCAGTGTCACTAATCACCAGAGAGATGAAAATTAAAACAATAATGGGGTATCACCTGAGGTCTTCCAGAATGGCTACGTTTTCAATAAGTCAACAAACAAAAAGTGCCTGTGAGGGTGTGCAGAAAAGCTCACCCTAGTATACTGCTGGTGGGAATGCAGACTCGTGCAGCCTCTATGGAAAACATTATGACATAGGAGGTTTTCTCAAAAATTGAAATACAGAACTGCCATTGAACCCAGTGACCCCACTGCTTGGAATATGTCCTACGAAAGCAGGAACATCGATCAGGAAGAATGTATAAACCCCTCTGTTCAGAGCAGCACACCTTACAATAGCTACGCTCGTGAGTTCACAGGAATGGGTACATGAATCTGCTTTGATTCTGAGTGACGGTAGACATGCACACTCCTGCATCTTCCTTCAGCTTCCTGCCTGAACATGATGCCACACTGCAGTTCTTCAGACTTTCTGTCTCTTCCCAATGCCGTAGTGGCCTGGCGTCATAGGCTATCCTTCCGAGCCTCAGGGTGTTCATGTGAGAGAAAAATGTCCCAGCTACCTGACAACCCAAGGGGGAGCCCCACTGGCATCTCCTCACATGTCCTCTAAGTGCCTTCTCCTGGTTCCAACATCCTCAAGTAGCCCTTACTGATTTTCTGGCAGAGCAAAAAGTGATCGTCAAGAGACGGCAGGGATCTGACTAAAAATCCAAAAGCAGGGGAACACACCAAGCTCTCTTAGGGCATTGCAAGCAAGCCTCCACCTCAGCAATCCTGTCAGACCCTGCCACGCTGTGGGCAGACAACTAGTTGAAGTAGTTAAGGCTGCTGTTCTGGTGCCTGGAGCTGTTGGCCCATCGTTCATAATGCTGGCACCACTGAATGCAAGAGGCATAGGATGCACTGTATCCTGCAGCATGAGGAGTGTGTGGAGAAGGGCACATCACCTTTCAAGTTCTATGCACTTCCTGCTGCTGCCCATAGAGAGAGCCTGCTCCCGCCTGTGATGGTAATGAGATACTCCTTCACAGTGGCAGTACTGCATTAGTATGATTTGCTACAAAAGGACAGTTAACCTTGCCATCATCCCTGGCATGTCTGACTCCCTCCACCTGCAGAAGGAATGTGGGTGGGGGTTAGGGACATCTCACTCCTGGACACCCAAGTTTCCCTGCTTACATGGACAGGTTATATTCTCAAGGCCCCTCCCTTTCCAGCACCAGTACCTGCAACATCACCTTCACATTGATCGTGTGGCTATGAAAGAACTAAAACATGGAGATCTACAAAACAGCCTGGCTTGGCCTGAACCACCTATCTTCTGGCCCCATTCCTTCTGCATAAGAGGCACAGAGGAACACAGAGGTTCCTGGGGTTACAGGTGCCTGCACCCATGCGGTCACACTGATTCCTCACAGGCTTTGATATCCCCACACCCTTGCCTGCACACGGCTTCACAGGATACCCTGATTCACGCACGTCACACGTTCCTGCCTCTGATGGAGGACTTGGGCATGCCCACACCATTTTGGGCTACTAAAACAGCTCTTCCAAACTGTGACTGGACAGAGGGCATCACGCTACTCAGCCCCGCCCCTCACTGTCAGCCTCAGTGTATGGGCCTGAGAACTGTGGTGAAACATTCCCGAGGAAGCTCTATGTTACCCGAGCATTTGCAGCTTTCCCAGGGTTTGGTGTCTGGGGGGCTCTTGCTTACGGCTGCTCACGTTTCCCACTTCAGAATCCATTTTCTCTACCGCTTTCCCACAGATCCACAGTGACCCCTAGTAATATCCACAGGGAGAAATGCCCGGGACATTACAGGCTGCCCAGCCTGTGGGCTATCTGAGGCTGAAGTGACAGGCAAAGGGAAGAACTGTGGCTGGAGAGGACTGTAGCCTACATTCTGGTAGAGTTGGATGATCAGGATAACTACGGCCAAGGTACGGTCTCAATCTGACTCCTTTTACATCAGTTCTCTTGTTTTTGTTTCCATTACTCTTGCTCTTTCTGTCTTTTCCTCATTCTGACTCTTTCTTCCATCTACCCATTGGGTTTCAGTGACCCGTAGAAAGAATGACTTGATACTGCCTAAGGGTTTCTTCATTGCAGGAGAAAGGCTCGGTCTGAAGGAACAAAGTAAATAAACAATCATATTCACAGGAGGCCATTGTTATGTGAGGAAATGTAATACCGTCAAAAATGCACAAGGTGTACTGGCTGTGGACACCATGGTCCAGAGATTGCCCAACACAACTTCACGTACATGCCTGTGCCTCTGTGTGTGTTGTGTGTGAGGGCTATAGCACACTCTGCATCTTATTGTCCCTCTGGTCATTTACCCTTCCAGCTGCGGCTTCGACCCCAAGTGAACCTAATATCCAGACTGACTCCTCACATGCCTTTGCTCTCTTCCCCACAACTCCTACATGCAATTTATACTCCCACTGGCTAAGTGTGGTTCTGAATCCTGGGCTCAGAGCATGATTCTCGCAGCAAATACAGTGCTCTCATACTTCTAGGGAGGCCTTCTGCTTCAAGTGTGAAATGCACTGGGAAGCCTCCCACCGCGTTGCCTGCTGTCAATGTGTGAGCTGACCTCCTACAGAAAGGAACCTGGAAATCCATCATCCTTTCGGAGCTAGCAGTGGACATTCAGGCCCTTGCTCCCAAATCCCTTTCCTTGAGCTACCTTACGTCCCTGGGTCCATTAGTATCACCCACTTCAATGGACTTACTCTTAGTTCTCCCTCCTCCCCAGCCTCCAGCACACAGAAAGAATTCTGTCTTCTCATACTGTCCTAAAGCATAACTTAACCACCACTGCAACTGCACAGGCCCAGCCCTCACAGGCAATGGTCATTCACAGGCAGCCAGTTGTAATGCCCCAAACTAGGGACAAACACCACAGAGACAGACACTATTGATGCTCTTGATTTATGTGTTCCAAGAACACACGACAAACAGACAAACAGAGCTGATGCTCCTGCTTTAACTTTCCATTTCATACCGTGCTCTGGATCTCTCTGTGACTGAATACCTGGTCACACAGACATTCTGCTCCATTGTCCTGTGCAGGAACATAATGTCTGCTTGAAAACACATACTTATGTCAAAACCTTCTTATGTGCACTTCTCTATTTGAAGGAAAATGGATGGTCCCTCCTATTTAACTCACACTGTGGGAGATACCCTAACACAATAATTGACTATCATCTCCTATCAAACTTCCTAAAGAGTATAGTATAATTATTGGTGGCCCTAACATGAAGAGTCGGTCATTGCTGAAATTAGGATCTCTTAAATTTCCTGCTGCCTTGTGTTGGATGCATCACACCACACCACCTTTTTAATGAGCAGTGACCTCAGGGTCACCCAGTTAGGAATTTGGACACACCTAAGGAAATATTTGATGGTTGCAATGATCCATAAAAGGAAGTGGTGGCACAGCAGCCTCAGCCTTTGTATGAAAAGACTCCTGGACAAGTGTGGGAAGGGTCAGAGGAAGGACATCATGGGAGCCTCCATTTAAGGAATAGTAGACAGGCCTAAGGGTGAGGGAGGTGGCCTGGAGCGAGAGTTCAGAGGAGTGGGTCAATGAATCTGCTTTGATTCTGAATGATTTTGCACATGCACACTTCCTCATTTTACATCAGGTGTCCCTGTCTGAATATAATTCCCACTGCAGTGCTACATACTTCCTTTCTCAACCTGATTCTCTGAGGACCTGACATAACAGGCTCTATTCCTCCCAGTATCAGGGCGTCCATGAGAGAAAGCAATGACCCAGCTACCTAGCAAACTAGGGGCAAGTGTCCAGGAACAGTCCCCCTCACCTGTACTCCTCTACCTTCACTCTCCTGGGGCCAAGCTCCTCGCATAGTACTTGAGATGATTAGACCACACTTCTATTACTGATGTTCTAGCAGGGCAAACAGGACTAGTCAGAAGAAGCCAGGGATCTCGCTTTACGAACCCAAGAGGTAGGGGAACCCAAAGCTCTCCTTCTGCATTGCCACCGAGGCCCAACCTCAGTATCCTGTCATATCCTTCCAGGTCGCAGCAT
This sequence comes from Miniopterus schreibersii, assembly GCF_964146895.1. Lineage (NCBI taxonomy): Eukaryota > Metazoa > Chordata > Mammalia > Chiroptera > Miniopteridae > Miniopterus > Miniopterus schreibersii. The sequence goes on along the minus strand of NC_138120.1, from coordinate 11,211,905 downwards.
TTTTCTCCTAAATAACATTGTCGGGAATGCTGGAAAGGCATTCTCACGCTTATCCAATAGATGGCAGCTTTTCGTTTCAAATCATGTTATTGGGGATGTTGGCAATTCATTCTCATGCTTGTCAAAACATGGCAGCTTTTTTTTACAAATAAAGTTACTGGGCAGGCTGGCAATGCATATCCACACTTGTCCACGAGATGGCAGCATGACTTCACATGTCATTTCATTCGGGATGGTACCACTGCATTCTCTCGTTTCTCCAACAGGTGGCAGCACTTTTCCACCAAATGATTTCATTGGGCATGCACGGTAGGCATGCTCAGGTATGCCCAAAAGTTGTTTGCATTTGCCTCAAAATGTCATTTCTTTCGTGATGCTGGAAATGGATTCTCATTCTTGAACAGTCACAACATGCAGTTATGTCCGCACGTGCCAAAAGGCGGATTCTAACAGAAAAATACAGTTTGCACATACTTCTACAAAGGGAATTTGGTTTAACTGTGAAATGAACGTAAAACCCCGGCCTGGTTCCCTGCTGTCACTGTGTGAGCTGACTCCCTAAAGCGAGGGTATGGCAAACGCATCATCCTTTATAACTTATCACTGCAAATTCCGACCCTTGCACACAAGGCCTTTCCTTGAACTCCCTTATCACCCAAGGGAAAATGGTAAACTCTATTGGACTTTCACTGATTTCTTAATCCACCACAGTCTCTACCACACAGAAAGAATTTTGGCTTCTGATACCATCAGAAAACACAACTTAGCCACTTCTGCAATTGTAAAGGCCATGCATTCACGGGGCGGGTAATTCAGAGTGTCCATTGTCAAGGCAAACAATACATAAACAGGCACATTAGATGCTCTCGCTTTATCTTGCCATTTATTCCATGTGCTGCATATATCCATGGCTGAATGCCTTTCCACAGGGACATTCTGCACCTAATTTCTACGCAGGAAAAGAATCTTTGCTTGAAACACCTTTTAATCTGAAAAAGCTTCTCACGTGCACTACTTATATTGGAAGGTCCCTCCTATAGTTCTCACACGTTAAATGCGTGCAGTAAACACAGCAAACCTGGTATCATCTCCTCTGAGGATAATCAAAAAGTATTTAAAAATCATGTCAAGCCCAAACCTGTCAAAGTTGGAATCTCTTCCGTTTTCTCCAGCCATGCATTCAACAATTCCCACCACAACGAGGTTGTGATGGACAGTGTACCCAGGAAGGCCAGCGATACAATTCAGGAAATACATGGTGGTTGTGATGATCAATAGAGGGATGTGGTGGCACAGCAGCCTCAGCATTTTCATGAAGGAGGATTCTGGAAAATTGTGGAGAGGGTTCTAGGAAGCACATCACAGAACTTCTATTTAATGCATGGTAGGCAGGCCTGAGGGTGGTGTTGGTGACCTGAGGTGTGAGATCAGAGAAATAGGCCAAAGAATCTACTTTCATTCTGAGTGACAGAGGAAACAGACATGACCTCATCATCCTTCAGCCTCCCCCAAGTGAACATGATTGGCACTGCAGTGCTCAGAACTTCCAGCCTCATCCTCACACTGTGATGATGTCACAGGCTGTATTTCTCCCAGCTTCAGTGTGTTCATGTGAGAAAACAATGTCCCAGCTCCCTGGCAATCCAGAGGCAAGTGAAGAGTTGGTCTCTGCTCACCTGTTATCATCTATGTCCCCTCTCCTGATGCCAACATCCACTCATAGTTCTCACTGTTGATCTGGAAAGCAAAAATGGGCTCCACAGGAGAGGCCAGGCGTCTAAACCACAAACCCAAAAAGCAGGGGATCACACCAAGCTCTCTAATGGCATTTCCTGCAAGGACCCACCTAAGCAATCCTGTCAGATCCCGAAACATGGTGATCAGAGACGAAGTTGAAGAAGTGAATGCTGCTGTTCTGCCTGCAGTTGTAGGCCTGTCGTTCATACTGCAGGTACCACTGAATGTGAGTGGAATGGGTCACCCTGTATCCTGCAGCTTGAGGAGTGTGTGGAGAGGAACCTGTCACCTTCCAACTTGGACACACTTCTTGCCGCAGGCCATGCAGGGAGCCTCCTCCCTCCTGTGATGGTTATGAGAGGATCCTTCACAATCACAGTATCGTGGATGTAGGGGTTTTTGTGAAAGAGCAGCACAGTCTTGCAGCGATTGCTGCCATGCCAGGCTTCCTTCACCTGCAAAAGAACAGTGGATCCGGTTTAGGGTGATAACTTATTCCAGAACTCCCGCCTATTCCTTCCTGCAGGGATAGGATTTTTTCACAAGCTCTCTACCTCCCCAGCCGTGGTCTGCACAGCCTGACCTTCAGATTGATCATGTGGCTGAGCATGGTTTCATCTTGGTCACTGATAATGGCTGACACTTCCAGATTGTTGACAAATTGCAGCAGGTCAAAACGCCTGCACGCTGCAAGCTGAACATGAAACAGCTACAAAAAGGAGCAGATCCTTAAAGCAGCTTGGATTGCTCCCACCTCTCTAACCCCTAGCCCAGCTCCTTCACCATAAGATGCAAAAAGAGAGCACAGTGGTTCTTGTGGGCTCCATGTGTTTATACACACACGGGCACACTGTTTTCCTGACAGCCTTTGACCTCGCCTGCATACTTGCCTGCTGAGGGCTTAACAGGATACCTTTATTTGTGGACATCACTCATTCCTGCCTCTCACTGACTTGGATATACAGAGGACTTGGACATGCAGCCCCCCTCGAGTGCAGCATTACCCCAAGAAGAACCTGAGTGACACAGAGCAGTGTGGAGGCAATGGCCCTTGTTCTGCGCATGAGTCTGATCTGGGACGGTGCTCCTGAAGCCCAGGGAGAGTTTCTGTGGTACTGGTGAGATAAAAGGGTGTCTCTGAGATTTTGGATCACACTGTTCTCACTATCCTGAGCTTCACTCCAATGTGTCTATTTGTTTCTGAGCTACCTATCCCCACTGATACATTTCTCATGCACAAGGGCAGGCATATTGCGTTCCCTTCTGTAGAGTCAAGGATACACTATTGACTCAGCATCTGGCAATGCACTGAACGTTTGTGCTTTTCAGTTCTAAACAGGGCTGCCGCCGCTGCCAGGTACTGGGCTTGAGCCAGCAGAAGGATCTGCTCACTTGTAAGTTCACGGGCTACATTCCTAACTTAAGTGCCCGGAGCACATCCAGTGGGGACCAGGTGCACTGCCCACTGAGCCTATCCTCTTCGTGCTCCTGCTCTACTGGCTCTTCTTGTGGATGTTTTGTTTCTTCCTGTGCCTGAGGCTCAACATCAACCAACACCTTCATGACTTTTATGACGTCCTCTCGCCCAGGACAAACTGCTCCCTGCCAATTAATTCCTCCTCAATCAATTCCTTCCCCTCTCCCTGCTCCACCCTGTCTGGCCCTTGTAGAAACTCATGATACATTTCCTCTGCCAAAGCATAACTTACCCACTTCTGCAACTGTAAGGCCCAGCCCTCCCAGGGACTGGTCGATCATTCCAAGGCAGCCAATCGTAAGGCTCAAACCAACACACAAACAACAGACAGACAGACAGACAGACAGACAGACAGAAAGACACGGTACTTGCTCTTAATTTATCTTTCTAACTACATGCCATGCTCTGGATGTCTCTGCATCTCAATGCTTTCCCACAGGGACGTTCTGCATCTATTTCCTGTGCAGGGAAACAATGTTTGCTTGAAAACACATATTCCGCTGAGAAAGCTTCTCATGTGCACTACTCTTCTTTGAAGTTAAATGGACAGTCCCTCCTATTTATCTCACAGTGTGGGAGGTCCCCTGAACACAACAAACCTCCTATTGTCTCCTCTGACTATTACTAAAGAATACTGAATAATCCCCAATCTGTAAAATGGGTCACTGCCGCCAGTGGGATCTCTTAAGTTTCCACCAGCCCTGTGTTCAACATGTGCCGCCACAACCCGTTTATAACGGGCAGTGTTTTCAGGATGACCTGTGGAGGAATAAGGAGACACTTAAGGAAATATATGGTGGTTGTGATGATCAACAGAGGCACGTGGTTCCAGAGCAGCCTCAGCCTTTGCATTCTCATGCTGAAACACCACGTGGCAGCATTTTCTCCTCAAATGGTATTATTGCAGATGCTCACTCTGAATTCTTACTTTTGTCCAGAGGCGGCAGAAAGTTTCTTACAAACGATTGTTCTGGGGATGCTGGCAATGCATTCTCACACTTTTCCACCAGGTGTCGGCATGATTTCACGAGTAATTTTATTGGGGATGCTGGAAAAGCATTCACAATTCCATTCAACAGGTGGAAACATTTTCAACAGAATGAATCCATTGGTGAACTTGTGGGTGCATTCTCACGTTTACCCACCAGGTGGCAGTATTGTTCGAACTGAGGATCATACTTGGGATGCTTGTGGAGATGCAGAAGATGCATTTTCTCGTTTGTCCACCAGGTGGTGGCATTTTGACACCACGAGATTTTATTGGCTATGCTGACAATGGAAGCTAGTGTGTGTCAAGCAGGCAGCAGAATTATTTTACCGCACGATTTCGCTGGAGATGCTTTCAATGGCTCTATATTTATCAGTTGGCATCAATATTCCACTAGTGAATATCAGGAATGTTCTGGAAGTGCATTCTCACGCTTTTCCACCAGGTGGCAGAATTTTCCCACAACGTGCTTTTACTGAGGATGCTGGCAAGGCATTCCCACGTTTTTGTCTCTACAGCTGTCTGCATTTTCCCTCCACTGTCCCATTTTGGGGAAACTGGCAATGCATTTTGGCGCTGAAACATGAGATGGCAGCATTTTTCCACCAACGATTCTGTTTGAGATGCTGGCAATGCTTTCCCACGTTTGTCTAACACGTCTGTGGAAGCATTTTTACTACCAAATTATATTATTGGGGGTGCTGAAAATTCAGTCTCAAGTTTGTAAAAGACTTGGCTACATTTTCCACAAATGTGATTATTTTGTGGATGTTGACAAGGCATTCTCACGTTTTAACAGCCATTGAACCTACTTTCCCAAAAATGATTCTATTGGGAATAGTGGCGTGGCACTTTCACTTTTGTTCAATAGCTGGCAACACTTTCACCACAAAGTATCGTTTGGGGAATGCTGGAAGCACATTCGCCCAAAGTACTTTGTAGAAGTACTTTTCCACAAAATGATTTTACGGCGGATGCTGGCAATGCATTCTTCAGTCTCTCAAACAAGAGGCCACATTTTCCACCAAACGATTACTTTGGTTGTGCTGGCAATGCATTCCCACATCTGTCCACAAGGTGGCCACATTTTTTTACCAAGGGATTTTCCTGAGAACGCTGGCAATGCATTCTCTTGCTCGAATACCAGGTGACAGCATTTTCTCCACAAGTGATCTTATTGGAGATGCTGTAACTGCATTTTCACATTTGTAGAAAGGTGACTGGTTTCTTATTTACAAATGATTGTTTTAAGGCTGCTGGCAATTCCTTCTCACACTCCAACACCAGGTGCAGTATTTTCCCACCAAATGATATTATTGAGGATCCTGGCACTGCATGCTCCTCCTTGGAGAACAAGTGGCGGCAATTTTCCACCATGTAACTTCACTGGGGCTTCTGGCGAAGCATTTTCACTTTTGTCCAATAGGTGGAAGCATTTTCCCACAAGTGATTTCACTGGGGATGCTGGCAATGAACACTCACACAAGTCGACAAGATAAGGGCATTTTGCCACAAGAGATTTTCATTGTGAATCTTGGCAATGTATTTTCAAATGTGTCCGCCATTTGGCAGCCAGCATCATCTCAGAAGGGATTTTCATGAGCATGCTGGCAATGCATTCTCACACTTGTCAAACATGTGGCGGCCTTTTTCCAACAGCTGATATTATTGGGGCTGCTGGCAATGCATTGTGAAGCCTGTTTACAACAAGCCCACATTTTCCCACCAAATGTTATTATTGCACATAAAGGCAATGGTTTCTCCCGCTTGTCCACCCGTTGGCACCTTGACATCACAAGTGATTTTGTTTGGTAAGCTGAGAATGCATTCTTACGTTTGTTCAGCCAGTTGCGGAATTTTTCCACCAAGCGACTTTATTGCTGCTGGCTGTACATTCTCACGTTTGTCCAACTATTCGCCGCAGTTTTCCCCTAAAGTGATAGTGTGTGTGTGGGTGTGGATGTTGGTTTTGAATTCTCACACGTGGACATTGCCTATCAGAACTTTAGGCCCAAATCACTTTATTGCGATTCCAGAACATGCATTCTCACTCTTGTCCACCAGTTGGCACCTTGATCTCAGTAGGGATTTCACTGGGGATTCTGGGAAATCATTCATACAGTCGTTTAGCACCTGGTGGCCTTTTTCTCAAAGAGTGATTTTGTTGGGGATGCAGTCAATGCATGCTTCACCTCGTCCACCAGGGGGCAGAATATTTCCACCAAGTTTTTTTTAAAGGGGATGCGTTTAATGCTCTCTCACTTACCTCCACAAGGTGGCAGCATTTTTAAAACAAATGCTTTTCTTGGGAATGCAGGGAATGCTCTCTCACCTTTGTAAACAATGTCAGGTAATTTCTCATCAAACGTGTTTACGGGAGATGCCTGAAATACACTATCACCTTTTATTCAAAGGGGCAGCATTTTTTCAACCAAATAATTTTACAGGGGCTGGCAATGGATGCTCACGTTTGTCCCACAGTTGGCAGCATTTGTCCCAGAGAAAGTTTTTTTGCGGGGATGCGTGGCAGCGTTTCGCCCCAAATGATTTAATTGAGGATGCCTGCAAGGCAGTCTCAGGTCTCTACATGACGTCGCAGTAGTTTTCAACCACATGATTGGATCGGGGATACTATCAACGCATTCTCACCCTTTTGCATTTTGCCGACAGAGAGGTTTTGTGGTGATTCTGACAATACATTCTCAGACTTATCTGAGAATTGGCAGTATTTCCGTACAAATGACCTTACTGGGGATGCTGGCAATGTATTCTCACGATTGTCCACAGAGGACAGCATTTTTAATCAAATAATTTTATGGGAGATGCTACGCAGCCATTCTTGCACTTGTCAACCAGAAGGCAGGTTTTCCCCAGTATGATTTTATTGGGCATGCTGGCACTGCATTCTTAATCTTTTTCATAGGTGGCAAAACTTTCCCAAAAACTTATTATTTGGGGGATACTGGCAATGAATTGTCATTCTCAAGCATCCGTTGGCAGCATTTTTTAGCTAATGATTTTGTTGGGGATGCTCGCCATGCGCTTTCATATTTGTCGACCAGTGCACCAGGAGGTGCTCCAGGCACATAAGTTAGAGATGGAGAATATGGACTTGCAAGGAAGCAGAGCCTAACGGAAAATCTTGATAACGCATTGCCAGATTTCTCAATAAAATCCCTGTGAGAGCTCAGTTCCGTATTATGTTCGAACGTTGGAAGCAAATGCCAGGATCCCCAATAAAATTGTTTGGGTCAAAGATGCCGCTTCCATGTGGGCAAGCGTAAGACTGCCTTGACATTATTCCCCATAAAATCATTCTAGGAACAGTGCTGCCTCTTAATGGATAATCTTGAGAATGCATTTTCAGCATCTACAAAATAATCACCAGAGTGAACATATAGGCCATCGGCTGGACAAATGTAAGAATGCCTTCTGAGCCTACCAAATAAACTTGCATAAATGTCCAGTGTTGGGTCCTAAAAAAATGATGGATTTCTAAGTATCCTCCCTGTTGGGAGGTCGGTCACACATTAGGAACAGGCAACCAGGTGGGAGACTTCACAGTTGAACCAAAGTCCCTCTCTAGAAGTATGGCTGCACAGTGTTTTGCTGAGAGAATCAGTCTCTGAGGCCGAAGATCCCAAGCGACATTTAGCAAGGGGTGGAATAAGGTGCACAGATACCTGTGGCGAATTGAGTCAAGGCGTGTGGGAAGTCAGAAGTGTATGAGGTTCATTTGGGCAAGAATCCCCTGCTGGAAGAGTAAATGAGCAGAGGGACAATAAGAAGGAGAGTGTGCCACAGCCCTCACACACAACACACACAAGCACACACACACACATGCACACACACAGAGGCAAAGGCATGGACATGGATTTGTGTTGGGCAATCTCTGGACTATGATGTCCACAGTCAGTACACCTTGCCCATTTTTGACACTTTTTACATTTCCTCAAATGGACATGGCCTCCTGTGAATATGATTGTTTATTGACTTTGTTCCTTCAGACCAAGCCCTTGTGCAACCAACTAATCCTTAAGCAATATCAAGTCATCCTTGCTACTCGTCACTGAAACCCAAGGAGTGGATGAGAGAAAGTCAGAATGAGAGAAAGACCAAAAGAGCAAAAGCAATGGAAACAAATAAAAAGTTACTAATCTAAAAGGAGTCAGACTGAGACCTTATCTTGGCGGTAATAATCCTGATGATCCAACTCTACCAGAATGTAGGTAGGCTACAGTCCTCTCCAGCCACAGTTCTTCCCTTTGACTGTCACTTCAGTCTCAGATATCCCTTATACTGGAATAGCCTCTACTGCCCGGGCATTTCTCCCTGTGGATATTACCAGGGGTCCCTGTGGATCTGTGGGAAGTGTTAAAGAAAACGAATTCTGAAGTGGGAAACGTGAGTTGCCTTAAGAAAGAGCCCACTAGACACCGAACCGAAGGATACCTAAAGATGCTAAGGCAAAATAGGACTTCCTCAGGAACGTTTCTCTACAGGTACAAGGCCCATACACTGAGGCTCACAGTGAGGGCCGGGGCTGAATACGATGATGCCTGCTGTAGTCTCACAGTCTGGAAGAAATGTTTCAGAAGCCCAACAGCAAAGGGGAGCGAGTGGGGTGTCCAGGAACCTTTTCCACGCTACGTGACCACATCCCAAGCCCCTGTCTGTAGGCTCAGTGAGACCACACTGAGCACAGCAAGAACCCATAGCCGGCCCTGAAGTGTCTGTCTTTACTGTATGGCTTATTCTTGACCCTTTGGTCAAATATTAATTGACCATGATGGCACGGGTCAATTTCAGGATTCTGTACTTTTCCATTGATCTATGTGCCTGTTCCTGTGCCAGAAGCAGGTTGTTCTGATCACAGTGGCTTTGTCCTACAGCAGGATATTCAGTAATGTGATCCTACAACTCTGTTCTTTCTCAAGAATACTGTGGGTGCACGGGGTCTTTTTTGGTTTCCTATAAATTTTCGAAACATTTTTTCCAGCTCTGTGAAATATACCGTTGGAATTAATGACAATTGTGTTGAATTTATAGATTGTTTTGGGTAGTATGGATATTTTGATAATGTTAATTCTTTCAGTCTATAATTCTTTCACTCCTTTGTATCTTCCTCTATTTCTTTTTTCAATGTCCTGTTTCTGAATACAAGTCTTTTACATCCTTCTTTGACTTTACTCCTAGGTGTCTTATTTTTTCAGTTGCAATGGTAAATGGTATAGTCTTTTCTAAGAGTTCATAATTGGTGTAAAAAAAAAAAATGCCATCAATGTGTTGATGTTAATTTTGCTTCCAGCTTCCTTGCCAAATTCATTAATTATATCCACAAGTACTCGGTGGACTCTTTAGATTTTTATGTACAATATCATGTCATCTGCAAGTAATGACAGTTAACCTTCTCTCTTCCAATATGGATGCCTTTTATGTTCTCTTTTTGTCTGCTCGCTGTGGCTAGGACTTCCAGTAGTATGCTGAGCAGTAGTGGTGAAAGGGGCAACCGTGTCTTATTCCTCTTCTTAGGGGATATGGTTTTAGCCTTTGCACGTTGAGTATGATTTTGGCTCCAGGTATGTTGTATATGGCCTTTATTATGTTGGGATATATTCCCTCTATTTCCACTTTGCTCCCAGTTTTTTCCAAAATGGGTGCTGGATTTTCTAGAATATTTTCTCTGTATCTATTGATATGATCATAAGATTTTTGTCCTTCATTTTGTTTGTCTATCACATTTGTTGATTTGCGAATATTATACCAGCCCTGCGTCTCCAGAATAAATCACACTTGGTCATGGTGTATGATCTTACTTAATGTATTGCTGGATAAAACTTGGTAATATATTTTCTGAGGATTTTGGCACCTATGTTCATGAGGGATGTTGGTCTGTGAAATTCTTTATTTGCAGGATCTTCATCTGGTTTTGGGATTATTATAATACTGGTCTCATAAAAATATCTCCCTCCTCTGGAATTTTCTAAAATATTTTGAGGAGAGCGGGTTTTAATTCTTCTTTAAATGTTTAGGTAAGCTCGCATGTAAATCCATCTGGCCCCAGACACTTGTTTGCTGGAAGTTTTTTCTTATTACTTCTTCAATTGCATCCATTTTTACTGGCCTTCCAGGTTTTCTGGTTCTTTCCGATTGAGTTTTAGCAGATTGTAGGTTTTGAGGAATGTGTCCATTTTAGGCAGCTTCCCCACTTTATTGTTGTGCATAGTGTTTTCTTAGTATTCTTTCTGTTTCTGTCATGTCAGTTGTTATATCGCCTCTTTCACATCTGATTTTGTTTTCTTGGGTCCTCACCGTTTGTTTTTTGGTGTGTCTGGCTAAAGATTCATCGATCTTATTTCTGTCAGAAAACTAGTTCTTACTTTCATTGATATTTTGTACTGTGTTTTTGGTCTCTGTGTCATTCACTTCTGTTCTGATCTTCACTATTTTCTTTCTTCTGCATCTCCTCGAAATGTTCAGGTCCTCTTCCCTTTTTAATATTGGGTTGTTGTTTTTGTCTTGTTACTTACATAAGAAATAAAAATGACTTTACATTCTGAATTCTGTGTTTTATTTTAATCTCTGATAGCAGATTTATTTCCCTTGAGAAATTGCTGTAAAATATACGTCATCTAAAACTAAACATTTTAAACTATACGCTTCAGTGGTTTTAAAATTGGAATAATGTAGAACTGTTACAGCATAACAAGAAGCTAGAAAAATTCCAGGACAAGTTGAAAGGGAAACTGAGACAGATTTTTAGACAGCAGTTTGACTTAAGCCTATCTTCCCTAAGCCAAAGGCACTGGAGAATAAATAGTATGTATTAGATGGGAAAGATGCAGAAACCCAGGTGCAGAAACTAGGGTAGAGGAAACCACCTGGACAGGAACCCCCAGAGGCCTACAAGGGACAAAGACTGGGAAAACAAGAACTTTGTCCCCAGGTAATCTATTCTCCCAGAGCATGTCATGGGTCATGCGGTGGAGACCCCCTAAGCATTCCTCCCTAAAGATACCTTTTAAGTCTCAGTTGTATTTCAGCTCCAGGCCCATAAAAGCATTAAGACAAGACAAGTGGCATTGGAGTGGACTCAGGACCAGACACATTGACAAATGAGGCCCTTCCTGGCATGGACTAATCAGTGGCGACCAGCACCCTGAAAGGGCACCCCTGGAAAGCTGATGAATATTCTCTTGAGAACTCCCCTGAAACCTCCCATAAGATTTCCCACCTGCAAGAGAGATAAATATGCTCAGGACAAAGGACCAAGTGTGAGCTCCCCTACACCACAGGAAAGCGTGACAGCGCCAGTTTCCTCCTTCCTTCTGCGGGGGCCCCATGGTGCTTTCAACCAGGGGAGCAATGGGCAGTGGCAGCTCATCCCAGGCTTGTCTTCTGAAACTGTCTGAAAGGTCTTGGAAATGTGTCCAAGGCCCCCTTTTCTCTGACTTCCCAGTGAGCAAAGGCAGCCCAGCCTAGGCTATCCTGTTACTTCGTCTATGCACCTGCCTTGGTTCACCATCCAAAGTACATTTTTATTACAGCCATTAAAGCTTTGGGTTTTTTTCTTCATTTTTTTCTCTTGATTGAAATCTTTCCTTCAAGATGACAAGAGCTGAGGTCTTCTGCCTGTATCCCCTGTAACACAACCATCAGCTTTTCACTTCGGAAACCTTAATGTCAACATAAAAGAAAGCCTCATCCCATTTAAAGAGTATATCCAATTCTACTCTGGACTATTTCCTCATTTACACTGATGTCTTTCCCATCTCCATGGCTATGCTATTGCTATAGTCGTTGTTGTTAACCCTCACTAGAGGATATTGTTTTCATTGACTTCCAGAGAGAGTGGCATGGAAGAAGGGGTAGAGAGAGAGAGATATGCCTCAGTGTTAGAGACACAGACATTGGTTGCTTTTCTAATTCGCTGCACACCTGGGATGAGGAATGAATCTACAACCTAGGTATGTGCCCTCAACTGGGAATCAAACCTGAGACCCATCAGTGTGCAGGCCGACACTATACCACTGAGCCCCGCTGCCCAGGGTAGATATGCCTTTTTAAATATAAAGTTTGTAGGTATATTTAACTTGAAATTGGTAGAGGTTTTAAAATGATTTCTTTAGTTTTACTCATGTTTTCATTGGTGATTTGCCACTATTATATTACTGGCATTAATTTTGCAACAGTTTGTATGTAGCAGGGAGGAAACACTTTTAGATCAGGGTCCAAATAGAGTAGTGTATATGAACTTTTTTTGTTAAAAACTTTTATAGCAATGAGAACCAGAAAAATTTCTACTAAACTATCTAACAGTACAACTGAAAGATTTAGAAAGAGAACAGAAAACAAGAAAAGGCCCATAGGAAGTAAAAGGAAGAAAATAATAAAGATCAGAGCCTAAATAAATAACGTAGAGACTAAAAAATTCAAAAAGGTCAATGCAACCAAGAGCTTGTCTTTGAATAGATAATCAGTGCGATGAACTTTTAACCCAACTCACCAAAAACCAAAGACAGAGGTCAAAAATAAATAAACTGAGGAACAAAAGAAGTGAAGTAACAACTGATACCACTGAAATACAAAAGCAAATACACTGAACAACTATATGCCAACAACCTGGATGAAAGAGACAAATTTCTGGAAATACACAACCTTCCAATACTCAGTGAGGAAGAATCAGGCATGCTGAACACGTTGATAAAAACCGGTGAAATTGGAACAGTGATTTTTTAAAAATGCCCAAGAAAAAAAGCGCCAGGCCCAGACAGTTTCAGAGGGGAGTTTTATCGAACATTCAAAAAATAATTCAAATTGTTCCAAAAAGTCCGAGAGGAACAAACACGCCCAAGCTCTTTTTTGGCAGCCTGAATAATCCCAATTACAAAACCAGGTAAAGACCTTGCAAAGAAAGAATTACAGGCCAATATCCGTGATAAACAAAGATGCTAAAATCTCCAAACAAATATTAGCAAATTGGATCAAGCAATATGTTAAACAGATCATACCCCATGACCAAGTGGGGTTTATTCCAGGGATGCAAGTTTGGTACAGTATTCACAAATCTATAAATGCGATGCATCACAGGAACCATTTGACAAACAAATATCTCATGATCATCTCAGTAGGTGCAGAAAGAGCAACAAAACCCAGCGCCCATTTTTGATAAAAACTCTCAGCACAGTGGGAATAGAGGGATCATGCCTAAACACATTAAAGTCCTTATAGGGCAAACCTTCAGTCAACTTCATACTCAATGGGCAAAAACTAAAACATATCCCCTAATAAGAGGAACAAGACAGGGACGTCCACTTTCACCATCTTATTCAACAGAGTGTTGGAAGTCCTTGCCACAGCGATCAGACAAGGAGAAAACATAAAAGGCATCCAAATTGGAAAGGAGAAATAAAACTGTCACTGTTTGCAGATGACCTGATATTGTATGCTGAGAACACTAAAGAGGTCACCAAAAGACTTCTAGATTTAACAAATGAATTCAGCTATGCAGCAGGATAGAAAATTAATGCCCAGAAATAAATGGCATTTTTAAACGACATTCATGATCTCTCAGAAAGAGAAACTAAAACAAACAAACAAACAAAAAAAACACATTTAACGTGCAACAATAACATTAAGATACTTAGGAATTAACTTAACCAAAGGGGTGAAAGACGTGTACTTGCAAAACAAACATGTTCAAAAAAGAGATAGAGGAAGATATAAACAAGTGTAAGAATGTACCATGCTAATGGATTGCTAGAATCAACCTCATTCAGATGTCCGTACTCCCCAAAGCAATCTATAGATTCAAACTATTCATAAAATACCAATGTCCGATATCACAGACCTAGAAGAAGTAGTGCAAAAATTTAGACACAAAAAGGACAGGACCCCAAATCGCTGCAGCAATTTTGGGAAGAAGAAAAAAGTGGAAGGAATCAAAATAATACATATCAAGATATAGTAAAGCCATTTTAATCGAAACAGGATGGAACTGGCAGAAGACCAGCCTTAATGATATAAATGGAACTGAACAGAGAACCCAGGAATTGACCCAACTCATTACACTCAATTGAGATTTTACAAAGGAGGCAGAGCATACAGTGGAGTAAAGGAAGTCTCTTCAATAAATGGTGTTGGGAAAATTGGACAGGAACTTTCAAAATAGTGCAACTAGACCACTATCTTGCACCACACACAAGGATCAACTCCAACTGGATAAAAAACTTAAAGGTAAAACATGAAACCATTAAAAATCCTTGAAGGAAATGGAGGCAGCATGATCTCAGACATCTCTCATTGCAATATGCTTACCAATACACTGCCTAGGGCAATGGAAGCAAAGGAGAAAATAAACAAATGGGACTACAGCAAAATAAAAAGATTCTGCACAAAGAAACCATCAACAAAATGCAAAGGGAACTCATTATATGGGAGAACATATTTGCCAATGATACATCTGATAAAGGGTTACTACCCCTAATATTTTAAGAAACACACCTTCACAAGAGGAAGACAAACGATCCAATTAAAAAACGAGCAAAGACCTAAGTAGACACTTCTCCAAAGAGCGCATAAAAATGTCCAAGAGACATATGAAAACTGCTCAGTGTCACTAATCACCAGAGAGATGAAAATTAAAACAATAATGGGGTATCACCTGAGGTCTTCCAGAATGGCTACGTTTTCAATAAGTCAACAAACAAAAAGTGCCTGTGAGGGTGTGCAGAAAAGCTCACCCTAGTATACTGCTGGTGGGAATGCAGACTCGTGCAGCCTCTATGGAAAACATTATGACATAGGAGGTTTTCTCAAAAATTGAAATACAGAACTGCCATTGAACCCAGTGACCCCACTGCTTGGAATATGTCCTACGAAAGCAGGAACATCGATCAGGAAGAATGTATAAACCCCTCTGTTCAGAGCAGCACACTTTACAATAGCTACGCTCGTGAGTTCACAGGAATGGGTACATGAATCTGCTTTGATTCTGAGTGACGGTAGACATGCACACTCCTGCATCTTCCTTCAGCTTCCTGCCTGAACATGATGCCACACTGCAGTTCTTCAGACTTTCTGTCTCTTCCCAATGCCGTAGTGGCCTGGCGTCATAGGCTATCCTTCCGAGCCTCAGGGTGTTCATGTGAGAGAAAAATGTCCCAGCTACCTGACAACCCAAGGGGGAGCCCCACTGGCATCTCCTCACATGTCCTCTAAGTGCCTTCTCCTGGTTCCAACATCCTCAAGTAGCCCTTACTGATTTTCTGGCAGAGCAAAAAGTGATCGTCAAGAGACGGCAGGGATCTGACTAAAAATCCAAAAGCAGGGGAACACACCAAGCTCTCTTAGGGCATTGCAAGCAAGCCTCCACCTCAGCAATCCTGTCAGACCCTGCCACGCTGTGGGCAGACAACTAGTTGAAGTAGTTAAGGCTGCTGTTCTGGTGCCTGGAGCTGTTGGCCCATCGTTCATAATGCTGGCACCACTGAATGCAAGAGGCATAGGATGCACTGTATCCTGCAGCATGAGGAGTGTGTGGAGAAGGGCACATCACCTTTCAAGTTCTATGCACTTCCTGCTGCTGCCCATAGAGAGAGCCTGCTCCCGCCTGTGATGGTAATGAGATACTCCTTCACAGTGGCAGTACTGCATTAGTATGATTTGCTACAAAAGGACAGTTAACCTTGCCATCATCCCTGGCATGTCTGACTCCCTCCACCTGCAGAAGGAATGTGGGTGGGGGTTAGGGACATCTCACTCCTGGACACCCAAGTTTCCCTGCTTACATGGACAGGTTATATTCTCAAGGCCCCTCCCTTTCCAGCACCAGTACCTGCAACATCACCTTCACATTGATCGTGTGGCTATGAAAGAACTAAAACATGGAGATCTACAAAACAGCCTGGCTTGGCCTGAACCACCTATCTTCTGGCCCCATTCCTTCTGCATAAGAGGCACAGAGGAACACAGAGGTTCCTGGGGTTACAGGTGCCTGCACCCATGCGGTCACACTGATTCCTCACAGGCTTTGATATCCCCACACCCTTGCCTGCACACGGCTTCACAGGATACCCTGATTCACGCACGTCACACGTTCCTGCCTCTGATGGAGGACTTGGGCATGCCCACACCATTTTGGGCTACTAAAACAGCTCTTCCAAACTGTGACTGGACAGAGGGCATCACGCTACTCAGCCCCGCCCCTCACTGTCAGCCTCAGTGTATGGGCCTGAGAACTGTGGTGAAACATTCCCGAGGAAGCTCTATGTTACCCGAGCATTTGCAGCTTTCCCAGGGTTTGGTGTCTGGGGGGCTCTTGCTTACGGCTGCTCACGTTTCCCACTTCAGAATCCATTTTCTCTACCGCTTTCCCACAGATCCACAGTGACCCCTAGTAATATCCACAGGGAGAAATGCCCGGGACATTACAGGCTGCCCAGCCTGTGGGCTATCTGAGGCTGAAGTGACAGGCAAAGGGAAGAACTGTGGCTGGAGAGGACTGTAGCCTACATTCTGGTAGAGTTGGATGATCAGGATAACTACGGCCAAGGTACGGTCTCAATCTGACTCCTTTTACATCAGTTCTCTTGTTTTTGTTTCCATTACTCTTGCTCTTTCTGTCTTTTCCTCATTCTGACTCTTTCTTCCATCTACCCATTGGGTTTCAGTGACCCGTAGAAAGAATGACTTGATACTGCCTAAGGGTTTCTTCATTGCAGGAGAAAGGCTCGGTCTGAAGGAACAAAGTAAATAAACAATCATATTCACAGGAGGCCATTGTTATGTGAGGAAATGTAATACCGTCAAAAATGCACAAGGTGTACTGGCTGTGGACACCATGGTCCAGAGATTGCCCAACACAACTTCACGTACATGCCTGTGCCTCTGTGTGTGTTGTGTGTGAGGGCTATAGCACACTCTGCATCTTATTGTCCCTCTGGTCATTTACCCTTCCAGCTGCGGCTTCGACCCCAAGTGAACCTAATATCCAGACTGACTCCTCACATGCCTTTGCTCTCTTCCCCACAACTCCTACATGCAATTTATACTCCCACTGGCTAAGTGTGGTTCTGAATCCTGGGCTCAGAGCATGATTCTCGCAGCAAATACAGTGCTCTCATACTTCTAGGGAGGCCTTCTGCTTCAAGTGTGAAATGCACTGGGAAGCCTCCCACCGCGTTGCCTGCTGTCAATGTGTGAGCTGACCTCCGACAGAAAGGAACCTGGAAATCCATCATCCTTTCGGAGCTAGCAGTGGACATTCAGGCCCTTGCTCCCAAATCCCTTTCCTTGAGCTACCTTACGTCCCTGGGTCCATTAGTATCACCCACTTCAATGGACTTACTCTTAGTTCTCCCTCCTCCCCAGCCTCCAGCACACAGAAAGAATTCTGTCTTCTCATACTGTCCTAAAGCATAACTTAACCACCACTGCAACTGCACAGGCCCAGCCCTCACAGGCAATGGTCATTCACAGGCAGCCAGTTGTAATGCCCCAAACTAGGGACAAACACCACAGAGACAGACACTATTGATGCTCTTGATTTATGTGTTCCAAGAACACACGACAAACAGACAAACAGAGCTGATGCTCCTGCTTTAACTTTCCATTTCATACCGTGCTCTGGATCTCTCTGTGACTGAATACCTGGTCACACAGACATTCTGCTCCATTGTCCTGTGCAGGAACATAATGTCTGCTTGAAAACACATACTTATGTCAAAACCTTCTTATGTGCACTTCTCTATTTGAAGGAAAATGGATGGTCCCTCCTATTTAACTCACACTGTGGGAGATACCCTAACACAATAATTGACTATCATCTCCTATCAAACTTCCTAAAGAGTATAGTATAATTATTGGTGGCCCTAACATGAAGAGTCGGTCATTGCTGAAATTAGGATCTCTTAAATTTCCTGCTGCCTTGTGTTGGATGCATCACACCACACCACCTTTTTAATGAGCAGTGACCTCAGGGTCACCCAGTTAGGAATTTGGACACACCTAAGGAAATATTTGATGGTTGCAATGATCCATAAAAGGAAGTGGTGGCACAGCAGCCTCAGCCTTTGTATGAAAAGACTCCTGGACAAGTGTGGGAAGGGTCAGAGGAAGGACATCATGGGAGCCTCCATTTAAGGAATAGTAGACAGGCCTAAGGGTGAGGGAGGTGGCCTGGAGCGAGAGTTCAGAGGAGTGGGTCAATGAATCTGCTTTGATTCTGAATGATTTTGCACATGCACACTTCCTCATTTTACATCAGGTGTCCCTGTCTGAATATAATTCCCACTGCAGTGCTACATACTTCCTTTCTCAACCTGATTCTCTGAGGACCTGACATAACAGGCTCTATTCCTCCCAGTATCAGGGCGTCCATGAGAGAAAGCAATGACCCAGCTACCTAGCAAACTAGGGGCAAGTGTCCAGGAACAGTCCCCCTCACCTGTACTCCTCTACCTTCACTCTCCTGGGGCCAAGCTCCTCGCATAGTACTTGAGATGATTAGACCACACTTCTATTACTGATGTTCTAGCAGGGCAAACAGGACTAGTCAGAAGAAGCCAGGGATCTCACTTTACGAACCCAAGAGGTAGGGGAACCCAAAGCTCTCCTTCTGCATTGCCACCGAGGCCCAACCTCAGTATCCTGTCATATCCTTCCAGGTCGCAGCATTTTTCTCCTAAATAACATTGTCGGGAATGCTGGAAAGGCATTCTCACGCTTATCCAATAGATGGCAGCTTTTCGTTTCAAATCATGTTATTGGGGATGTTGGCAATTCATTCTCATGCTTGTCAAAACATGGCAGCTTTTTTTTACAAATAAAGTTACTGGGCAGGCTGGCAATGCATATCCACACTTGTCCACGAGATGGCAGCATGACTTCACATGTCATTTCATTCGGGATGGTACCACTGCATTCTCTCGTTTCTCCACCAGGTGGCAGCACTTTTCCACCAAATGATTTCATTGGGCATGCACGGTAGGCATGCTCAGGTATGCCCAAAAGTTGTTTGCATTTGCCTCAAAATGTCATTTCTTTCGTGATGCTGGAAATGGATTCTCATTCTTGAACAGTCACAACATGCAGTTATGTCCGCACGTGCCAAAAGGCGGATTCTAACAGAAAAATACAGTTTGCACATACTTCTACAAAGGGAATTTGGTTTAACTGTGAAATGAACGTAAAACCCCGGCCTGGTTCCCTGCTGTCACTGTGTGAGCTGACTCCCTAAAGCGAGGGTATGGCAAACGCATCATCCTTTATAACTTATCACTGCAAATTCCGACCCTTGCACACAAGGCCTTTCCTTGAACTCCCTTATCACCCAAGGGAAAATGGTAAACTCTATTGGACTTTCACTGATTTCTTAATCCACCACAGTCTCTACCACACAGAAAGAATTTTGGCTTCTGATACCATCAGAAAACACAACTTAGCCACTTCTGCAATTGTAAAGGCCATGCATTCACGGGGCGGGTAATTCAGAGTGTCCATTGTCAAGGCAAACAATACATAAACAGGCACATTAGATGCTCTCGCTTTATCTTGCCATTTATTCCATGTGCTGCATATATCCATGGCTGAATGCCTTTCCACAGGGACATTCTGCACCTAATTTCTACGCAGGAAAAGAATCTTTGCTTGAAACACCTTTTAATCTGAAAAAGCTTCTCACGTGCACTACTTATATTGGAAGGTCCCTCCTATAGTTCTCACACGTTAAATGCGTGCAGTAAACACAGCAAACCTGGTATCATCTCCTCTGAGGATAATCAAAAAGTATTTAAAAATCATGTCAAGCCCAAACCTGTCAAAGTTGGAATCTCTTCCGTTTTCTCCAGCCATGCATTCAACAATTCCCACCACAACGAGGTTGTGATGGACAGTGTACCCAGGAAGGCCAGCGATACAATTCAGGAAATACATGGTGGTTGTGATGATCAATAGAGGGATGTGGTGGCACAGCAGCCTCAGCATTTTCATGAAGGAGGATTCTGGAAAATTGTGGAGAGGGTTCTAGGAAGCACATCACAGAACTTCTATTTAATGCATGGTAGGCAGGCCTGAGGGTGGTGTTGGTGACCTGAGGTGTGAGATCAGAGAAATAGGCCAAAGAATCTACTTTCATTCTGAGTGACAGAGGAAACAGACATGACCTCATCATCCTTCAGCCTCCCCCAAGTGAACATGATTGGCACTGCAGTGCTCAGAACTTCCAGCCTCATCCTCACACTGTGATGATGTCACAGGCTGTATTTCTCCCAGCTTCAGTGTGTTCATGTGAGAAAACAATGTCCCAGCTCCCTGGCAATCCAGAGGCAAGTGAAGAGTTGGTCTCTGCTCACCTGTTATCATCTATGTCCCCTCTCCTGATGCCAACATCCACTCATAGTTCTCACTGTTGATCTGGAAAGCAAAAATGGGCTCCACAGGAGAGGCCAGGCGTCTAAACCACAAACCCAAAAAGCAGGGGATCACACCAAGCTCTCTAATGGCATTTCCTGCAAGGACCCACCTAAGCAATCCTGTCAGATCCCGAAACATGGTGATCAGAGACGAAGTTGAAGAAGTGAATGCTGCTGTTCTGCCTGCAGTTGTAGGCCTGTCGTTCATACTGCAGGTACCACTGAATGTGAGTGGAATGGGTCACCCTGTATCCTGCAGCTTGAGGAGTGTGTGGAGAGGAACCTGTCACCTTCCAACTTGGACACACTTCTTGCCGCAGGCCATGCAGGGAGCCTCCTCCCTCCTGTGATGGTTATGAGAGGATCCTTCACAATCACAGTATCGTGGATGTAGGGGTTTTTGTGAAAGAGCAGCACAGTCTTGCAGCGATTGCTGCCATGCCAGGCTTCCTTCACCTGCAAAAGAACAGTGGATCCGGTTTAGGGTGATAACTTATTCCAGAACTCCCGCCTATTCCTTCCTGCAGGGATAGGATTTTTTCACAAGCTCTCTACCTCCCCAGCCGTGGTCTGCACAGCCTGACCTTCAGATTGATCATGTGGCTGAGCATGGTTTCATCTTGGTCACTGATAATGGCTGACACTTCCAGATTGTTGACAAATTGCAGCAGGTCAAAACGCCTGCACGCTGCAAGCTGAACATGAAACAGCTACAAAAAGGAGCAGATCCTTAAAGCAGCTTGGATTGCTCCCACCTCTCTAACCCCTAGCCCAGCTCCTTCACCATAAGATGCAAAAAGAGAGCACAGTGGTTCTTGTGGGCTCCATGTGTTTATACACACACGGGCACACTGTTTTCCTGACAGCCTTTGACCTCGCCTGCATACTTGCCTGCTGAGGGCTTAACAGGATACCTTTATTTGTGGACATCACTCATTCCTGCCTCTCACTGACTTGGATATACAGAGGACTTGGACATGCAGCCCCCCTCGAGTGCAGCATTACCCCAAGAAGAACCTGAGTGACACAGAGCAGTGTGGAGGCAATGGCCCTTGTTCTGCGCATGAGTCTGATCTGGGACGGTGCTCCTGAAGCCCAGGGAGAGTTTCTGTGGTACTGGTGAGATAAAAGGGTGTCTCTGAGATTTTGGATCACACTGTTCTCACTATCCTGAGCTTCACTCCAATGTGTCTATTTGTTTCTGAGCTACCTATCCCCACTGATACATTTCTCATGCACAAGGGCAGGCATATTGCGTTCCCTTCTGTAGAGTCAAGGATACACTATTGACTCAGCATCTGGCAATGCACTGAACGTTTGTGCTTTTCAGTTCTAAACAGGGCTGCTGCCGCTGCCAGGTACTGGGCTTGAGCCAGCAGAAGGATCTGCTCACTTGTAAGTTCACGGGCTACATTCCTAACTTAAGTGCCCGGAGCACATCCAGTGGGGACCAGGTGCACTGCCCACTGAGCCTATCCTCTTCGTGCTCCTGCTCTACTGGCTCTTCTTGTGGATGTTTTGTTTCTTCCTGTGCCTGAGGCTCAACATCAACCAACACCTTCATGACTTTTATGACGTCCTCTCGCCCAGGACAAACTGCTCCCTGCCAATTAATTCCTCCTCAATCAATTCCTTCCCCTCTCCCTGCTCCACCCTGTCTGGCCCTTGTAGAAACTCATGATACATTTCCTCTGCCAAAGCATAACTTACCCACTTCTGCAACTGTAAGGCCCAGCCCTCCCAGGGACTGGTCGATCATTCCAAGGCAGCCAATCGTAAGGCTCAAACCAACACACAAACAACAGACAGACAGACAGACAGACAGACAGACAGAAAGACACGGTACTTGCTCTTAATTTATCTTTCTAACTACATGCCATGCTCTGGATGTCTCTGCATCTCAATGCTTTCCCACAGGGACGTTCTGCATCTATTTCCTGTGCAGGGAAACAATGTTTGCTTGAAAACACATATTCCGCTGAGAAAGCTTCTCATGTGCACTACTCTTCTTTGAAGTTAAATGGACAGTCCCTCCTATTTATCTCACAGTGTGGGAGGTCCCCTGAACACAACAAACCTCCTATTGTCTCCTCTGACTATTACTAAAGAATACTGAATAATCCCCAATCTGTAAAATGGGTCACTGCCGCCAGTGGGATCTCTTAAGTTTCCACCAGCCCTGTGTTCAACATGTGCCGCCACAACCCGTTTATAACGGGCAGTGTTTTCAGGATGACCTGTGGAGGAATAAGGAGACACTTAAGGAAATATATGGTGGTTGTGATGATCAACAGAGGCACGTGGTTCCAGAGCAGCCTCAGCCTTTGCATTCTCATGCTGAAACACCACGTGGCAGCATTTTCTCCTCAAATGGTATTATTGCAGATGCTCACTCTGAATTCTTACTTTTGTCCAGAGGCGGCAGAAAGTTTCTTACCAACGATTGTTCTGGGGATGCTGGCAATGCATTCTCACACTTTTCCACCAGGTGTCGGCATGATTTCACGAGTAATTTTATTGGGGATGCTGGAAAAGCATTCACAATTCCATTCAACAGGTGGAAACATTTTCAACAGAATGAATCCATTGGTGAACTTGTGGGTGCATTCTCACGTTTACCCACCAGGTGGCAGTATTGTTCGAACTGAGGATCATACTTGGGATGCTTGTGGAGATGCAGAAGATGCATTTTCTCGTTTGTCCACCAGGTGGTGGCATTTTGACACCACGAGATTTTATTGGCTATGCTGACAATGGAAGCTAGTGTGTGTCAAGCAGGCAGCAGAATTATTTTACCGCACGATTTCGCTGGAGATGCTTTCAATGGCTCTATATTTATCAGTTGGCATCAATATTCCACTAGTGAATATCAGGAATGTTCTGGAAGTGCATTCTCACGCTTTTCCACCAGGTGGCAGAATTTTCCCACAACGTGCTTTTACTGAGGATGCTGGCAAGGCATTCCCACGTTTTTGTCTCTACAGCTGTCTGCATTTTCCCTCCACTGTCCCATTTTGGGGAAACTGGCAATGCATTTTGGCGCTGAAACATGAGATGGCAGCATTTTTCCACCAACGATTCTGTTTGAGATGCTGGCAATGCTTTCCCACGTTTGTCTAACACGTCTGTGGAAGCATTTTTACTACCAAATTATATTATTGGGGGTGCTGAAAATTCAGTCTCAAGTTTGTAAAAGACTTGGCTACATTTTCCACAAATGTGATTATTTTGTGGATGTTGACAAGGCATTCTCACGTTTTAACAGCCATTGAACCTACTTTCCCAAAAATGATTCTATTGGGAATAGTGGCGTGGCACTTTCACTTTTGTTCAATAGCTGGCAACACTTTCACCACAAAGTATCGTTTGGGGAATGCTGGAAGCACATTCGCCCAAAGTACTTTGTAGAAGTACTTTTCCACAAAATGATTTTACGGCGGATGCTGGCAATGCATTCTTCAGTCTCTCAAACAAGAGGCCACATTTTCCACCAAACGATTACTTTGGTTGTGCTGGCAATGCATTCCCACATCTGTCCACAAGGTGGCCACATTTTTTTACCAAGGGATTTTCCTGAGAACGCTGGCAATGCATTCTCTTGCTCGAATACCAGGTGACAGCATTTTCTCCACAAGTGATCTTATTGGAGATGCTGTAACTGCATTTTCACATTTGTAGAAAGGTGACTGGTTTCTTATTTACAAATGATTGTTTTAAGGCTGCTGGCAATTCCTTCTCACACTCCAACACCAGGTGCAGTATTTTCCCACCAAATGATATTATTGAGGATCCTGGCACTGCATGCTCCTCCTTGGAGAACAAGTGGCGGCAATTTTCCACCATGTAACTTCACTGGGGCTTCTGGCGAAGCATTTTCACTTTTGTCCAATAGGTGGAAGCATTTTCCCACAAGTGATTTCACTGGGGATGCTGGCAGTGAACACTCACACAAGTCGACAAGATAAGGGCATTTTGCCACAAGAGATTTTCATTGTGAATCTTGGCAATGTATTTTCAAATGTGTCCGCCATTTGGCAGCCAGCATCATCTCAGAAGGGATTTTCATGAGCATGCTGGCAATGCATTCTCACACTTGTCAAACATGTGGCGGCCTTTTTCCAACAGCTGATATTATTGGGGCTGCTGGCAATGCATTGTGAAGCCTGTTTACAACAAGCCCACATTTTCCCACCAAATGTTATTATTGCACATAAAGGCAATGGTTTCTCCCGCTTGTCCACCCGTTGGCACCTTGACATCACAAGTGATTTTGTTTGGTAAGCTGAGGATGCATTCTTACGTTTGTTCAGCCAGTTGCGGAATTTTTCCACCAAGCGACTTTATTGCTGCTGGCTGTACATTCTCACGTTTGTCCAACTATTCGCCGCAGTTTTCCCCTAAAGTGATAGTGTGTGTGTGGGTGTGGATGTTGGTTTTGAATTCTCACACGTGGACATTGCCTATCAGAACTTTAGGCCCAAATCACTTTATTGCGATTCCAGAACATGCATTCTCACTCTTGTCCACCAGTTGGCACCTTGATCTCAGTAGGGATTTCACTGGGGATTCTGGGAAATCATTCATACAGTCGTTTAGCACCTGGTGGCCTTTTTCTCAAAGAGTGATTTTGTTGGGGATGCAGTCAATGCATGCTTCACCTCGTCCACCAGGGGGCAGAATATTTCCACCAAGTTTTTTTTAAAGGGGATGCGTTTAATGCTCTCTCACTTACCTCCACAAGGTGGCAGCATTTTTAAAACAAATGCTTTTCTTGGGAATGCAGGGAATGCTCTCTCACCTTTGTAAACAATGTCAGGTAATTTCTCATCAAACGTGTTTACGGGAGATGCCTGAAATACACTATCACCTTTTATTCAAAGGGGCAGCATTTTTTCAACCAAATAATTTTACAGGGGCTGGCAATGGATGCTCACGTTTGTCCCACAGTTGGCAGCATTTGTCCCAGAGAAAGTTTTTTTGCGGGGATGCGTGGCAGCGTTTCGCCCCAAATGATTTAATTGAGGATGCCTGCAAGGCAGTCTCAGGTCTCTACATGACGTCGCAGTAGTTTTCAACCACATGATTGGATCGGGGATACTATCAACGCATTCTCACCCTTTTGCATTTTGCCGACAGAGAGGTTTTGTGGTGATTCTGACAATACATTCTCAGACTTATCTGAGAATTGGCAGTATTTCCGTACAAATGACCTTACTGGGGATGCTGGCAATGTATTCTCACGATTGTCCACAGAGGACAGCATTTTTAATCAAATAATTTTATGGGAGATGCTACGCAGCCATTCTTGCACTTGTCAACCAGAAGGCAGGTTTTCCCCAGTATGATTTTATTGGGCATGCTGGCACTGCATTCTTAATCTTTTTCATAGGTGGCAAAACTTTCCCAAAAACTTATTATTTGGGGGATACTGGCAATGAATTGTCATTCTCAAGCATCCGTTGGCAGCATTTTTTAGCTAATGATTTTGTTGGGGATGCTCGCCATGCGCTTTCATATTTGTCGACCAGTGCACCAGGAGGTGCTCCAGGCACATAAGTTAGAGATGGAGAATATGGACTTGCAAGGAAGCAGAGCCTAACGGAAAATCTTGATAACGCATTGCCAGATTTCTCAATAAAATCCCTGTGAGAGCTCAGTTCCGTATTATGTTCGAACGTTGGAAGCAAATGCCAGGATCCCCAATAAAATTGTTTGGGTCAAAGATGCCGCTTCCATGTGGGCAAGCGTAAGACTGCCTTGACATTATTCCCCATAAAATCATTCTAGGAACAGTGCTGCCTCTTAATGGATAATCTTGAGAATGCATTTTCAGCATCTACAAAATAATCACCAGAGTGAACATATAGGCCATCGGCTGGACAAATGTAAGAATGCCTTCTGAGCCTACCAAATAAACTTGCATAAATGTCCAGTGTTGGGTCCTAAAAAAATGATGGATTTCTAAGTATCCTCCCTGTTGGGAGGTCGGTCACACATTAGGAACAGGCAACCAGGTGGGAGACTTCACAGTTGAACCAAAGTCCCTCTCTAGAAGTATGGCTGCACAGTGTTTTGCTGAGAGAATCAGTCTCTGAGGCCGAAGATCCCAAGCGACATTTAGCAAGGGGTGGAATAAGGTGCACAGATACCTGTGGCGAATTGAGTCAAGGCGTGTGGGAAGTCAGAAGTGTATGAGGTTCATTTGGGCAAGAATCCCCTGCTGGAAGAGTAAATGAGCAGAGGGACAATAAGAAGGAGAGTGTGCCACAGCCCTCACACACAACACACACAAGCACACACACACACATGCACACACACAGAGGCAAAGGCATGGACATGGATTTGTGTTGGGCAATCTCTGGACTATGATGTCCACAGTCAGTACACCTTGCCCATTTTTGACACTTTTTACATTTCCTCAAATGGACATGGCCTCCTGTGAATATGATTGTTTATTGACTTTGTTCCTTCAGACCAAGCCCTTGTGCAACCAACTAATCCTTAAGCAATATCAAGTCATCCTTGCTACTCGTCACTGAAACCCAAGGAGTGGATGAGAGAAAGTCAGAATGAAAGAAAGACCAAAAGAGCAAAAGCAATGGAAACAAATAAAAAGTTACTAATCTAAAAGGAGTCAGACTGAGACCTTATCTTGGCGGTAATAATCCTGATGATCCAACTCTACCAGAATGTAGGTAGGCTACAGTCCTCTCCAGCCACAGTTCTTCCCTTTGACTGTCACTTCAGTCTCAGATATCCCTTATACTGGAATAGCCTCTACTGCCCGGGCATTTCTCCCTGTGGATATTACCAGGGGTCCCTGTGGATCTGTGGGAAGTGTTAAAGAAAACGAATTCTGAAGTGGGAAACGTGAGTTGCCTTAAGAAAGAGCCCACTAGACACCGAACCGAAGGATACCTAAAGATGCTAAGGCAAAATAGGACTTCCTCAGGAACGTTTCTCTACAGGTACAAGGCCCATACACTGAGGCTCACAGTGAGGGCCGGGGCTGAATACGATGATGCCTGCTGTAGTCTCACAGTCTGGAAGAAATGTTTCAGAAGCCCAACAGCAAAGGGGAGCGAGTGGGGTGTCCAGGAACCTTTTCCACGCTACGTGACCACATCCCAAGCCCCTGTCTGTAGGCTCAGTGAGACCACACTGAGCACAGCAAGAACCCATAGCCGGCCCTGAAGTGTCTGTCTTTACTGTATGGCTTATTCTTGACCCTTTGGTCAAATATTAATTGACCATGATGGCACGGGTCAATTTCAGGATTCTGTACTTTTCCATTGATCTATGTGCCTGTTCCTGTGCCAGAAGCAGGTTGTTCTGATCACAGTGGCTTTGTCCTACAGCAGGATATTCAGTAATGTGATCCTACAACTCTGTTCTTTCTCAAGAATACTGTGGGTGCACGGGGTCTTTTTTGGTTTCCTATAAATTTTCGAAACATTTTTTCCAGCTCTGTGAAATATACCGTTGGAATTAATGACAATTGTGTTGAATTTATAGATTGTTTTGGGTAGTATGGATATTTTGATAATGTTAATTCTTTCAGTCTATAATTCTTTCACTCCTTTGTATCTTCCTCTATTTCTTTTTTCAATGTCCTGTTTCTGAATACAAGTCTTTTACATCCTTCTTTGACTTTACTCCTAGGTGTCTATTTTTTCAGTTGCAATGGTAAATGGTATAGTCTTTTCTAAGAGTTCATAATTGGTGTAAAAAAAAAAAATGCCATCAATGTGTTGATGTTAATTTTGCTTCCAGCTTCCTTGCCAAATTCATTAATTATATCCACAAGTACTCGGTGGACTCTTTAGATTTTTATGTACAATATCATGTCATCTGCAAGTAATGACAGTTAACCTTCTCTCTTCCAATATGGATGCCTTTTATGTTCTCTTTTTGTCTGCTCGCTGTGGCTAGGACTTCCAGTAGTATGCTGAGCAGTAGTGGTGAAAGGGGCAACCGTGTCTTATTCCTCTTCTTAGGGGATATGGTTTTAGCCTTTGCACGTTGAGTATGATTTTGGCTCCAGGTATGTTGTATATGGCCTTTATTATGTTGGGATATATTCCCTCTATTTCCACTTTGCTCCCAGTTTTTTCCAAAATGGGTGCTGGATTTTCTAGAATATTTTCTCTGTATCTATTGATATGATCATAAGATTTTTGTCCTTCATTTTGTTTGTCTATCACATTTGTTGATTTGCGAATATTATACCAGCCCTGCGTCTCCAGAATAAATCACACTTGGTCATGGTGTATGATCTTACTTAATGTATTGCTGGATAAAACTTGGTAATATATTTTCTGAGGATTTTGGCACCTATGTTCATGAGGGATGTTGGTCTGTGAAATTCTTTATTTGCAGGATCTTCATCTGGTTTTGGGATTATTATAATACTGGTCTCATAAAAATATCTCCCTGCTCTGGAATTTTCTAAAATATTTTGAGGAGAGCGGGTTTTAATTCTTCTTTAAATGTTTAGGTAAGCTCGCATGTAAATCCATCTGGCCCCAGACACTTGTTTGCTGGAAGTTTTTTCTTATTACTTCTTCAATTGCATCCATTTTTACTGGCCTTCCAGGTTTTCTGGTTCTTTCCGATTGAGTTTTAGCAGATTGTAGGTTTTGAGGAATGTGTCCATTTTAGGCAGCTTCCCCACTTTATTGTTGTGCATAGTGTTTTCTTAGTATTCTTTCTGTTTCTGTCATGTCAGTTGTTATATCGCCTCTTTCACATCTGATTTTGTTTTCTTGGGTCCTCACCGTTTGTTTTTTGGTGTGTCTGGCTAAAGATTCATCGATCTTATTTCTGTCAGAAAACTAGTTCTTACTTTCATTGATATTTTGTACTGTGTTTTTGGTCTCTGTGTCATTCACTTCTGTTCTGATCTTCACTATTTTCTTTCTTCTGCATCTCCTCGAAATGTTCAGGTCCTCTTCCCTTTTTAATATTGGGTTGTTGTTTTTGTCTTGTTACTTACATAAGAAATAAAAATGACTTTACATTCTGAATTCTGTGTTTTATTTTAATCTCTGATAGCAGATTTATTTCCCTTGAGAAATTGCTGTAAAATATACGTCATCTAAAACTAAACATTTTAAACTATACGCTTCAGTGGTTTTAAAATTGGAATAATGTAGAACTGTTACAGCATAACAAGAAGTTAGAAAAATTCCAGGACAAGTTGAAAGGGAAACTGAGACAGATTTTTAGACAGCAGTTTGACTTAAGCCTATCTTCCCTAAGCCAAAGGCACTGGAGAATAAATAGTATGTATTAGATGGGAAAGATGCAGAAACCCAGGTGCAGAAACTAGGGTAGAGGAAACCACCTGGACAGGAACCTCCAGAGGCCTACAAGGGACAAAGACTGGGAAAACAAGAACTTTGTCCCCAGGTAATCTATTCTCCCAGAGCATGTCATGGGTCATGCGGTGGAGACCCCCTAAGCATTCCTCCCTAAAGATACCTTTTAAGTCTCAGTTGTATTTCAGCTCCAGGCCCATAAAAGCATTAAGACAAGACAAGTGGCATTGGAGTGGACTCAGGACCAGACACATTGACAAATGAGGCCCTTCCTGGCATGGACTAATCAGTGGCGACCAGCACCCTGAAAGGGCACCCCTGGAAAGCTGATGAATATTCTCTTGAGAACTCCCCTGAAACCTCCCATAAGATTTCCCACCTGCAAGAGAGATAAATATGCTCAGGACAAAGGACCAAGTGTGAGCTCCCCTACACCACAGGAAAGCGTGACAGCGCCAGTTTCCTCCTTCCTTCTGCGGGGGCCCCATGGTGCTTTCAACCAGGGGAGCAATGGGCAGTGGCAGCTCATCCCAGGCTTGTCTTCTGAAACTGTCTGAAAGGTCTTGGAAATGTGTCCAAGGCCCCCTTTTCTCTGACTTCCCAGTGAGCAAAGGCAGCCCAGCCTAGGCTATCCTGTTACTTCGTCTATGCACCTGCCTTGGTTCACCATCCAAAGTACATTTTTATTACAGCCATTAAAGCTTTGGGTTTTTTTCTTCATTTTTTTCTCTTGATTGAAATCTTTCCTTCAAGATGACAAGAGCTGAGGTCTTCTGCCTGTATCCCCTGTAACACAACCATCAGCTTTTCACTTCGGAAACCTTAATGTCAACATAAAAGAAAGCCTCATCCCATTTAAAGAGTATATCCAATTCTACTCTGGACTATTTCCTCATTTACACTGATGTCTTTCCCATCTCCATGGCTATGCTATTGCTATAGTCGTTGTTGTTAACCCTCACTAGAGGATATTGTTTTCATTGACTTCCAGAGAGAGTGGCATGGAAGAAGGGGTAGAGAGAGAGAGATATGCCTCAGTGTTAGAGACACAGACATTGGTTGCTTTTCTAATTCGCTGCACACCTGGGATGAGGAATGAATCTACAACCTAGGTATGTGCCCTCAACTGGGAATCAAACCTGAGACCCATCAGTGTGCAGGCCGACACTATACCACTGAGCCCCGCTGCCCAGGGTAGATATGCCTTTTTAAATATAAAGTTTGTAGGTATATTTAACTTGAAATTGGTAGAGGTTTTAAAATGATTTCTTTAGTTTTACTCATGTTTTCATTGGTGATTTGCCACTATTATATTACTGGCATTAATTTTGCAACAGTTTGTATGTAGCAGGGAGGAAACACTTTTAGATCAGGGTCCAAATAGAGTAGTGTATATGAACTTTTTTTGTTAAAAACTTTTATAGCAATGAGAACCAGAAAAATTTCTACTAAACTATCTAACAGTACAACTGAAAGATTTAGAAAGAGAACAGAAAACAAGAAAAGGCCCATAGGAAGTAAAAGGAAGAAAATAATAAAGATCAGAGCCTAAATAAATAACGTAGAGACTAAAAAATTCAAAAAGGTCAATGCAACCAAGAGCTTGTCTTTGAATAGATAATCAGTGCGATGAACTTTTAACCCAACTCACCAAAAACCAAAGACAGAGGTCAAAAATAAATAAACTGAGGAACAAAAGAAGTGAAGTAACAACTGATACCACTGAAATACAAAAGCAAATACACTGAACAACTATATGCCAACAACCTGGATGAAAGAGACAAATTTCTGGAAATACACAACCTTCCAATACTCAGTGAGGAAGAATCAGGCATGCTGAACACGTTGATAAAAACCGGTGAAATTGGAACAGTGATTTTTTAAAAATGCCCAAGAAAAAAAGCGCCAGGCCCAGACAGTTTCAGAGGGGAGTTTTATCGAACATTCAAAAAATAATTCAAATTGTTCCAAAAAGTCCGAGAGGAACAAACACGCCCAAGCTCTTTTTTGGCAGCCTGAATAATCCCAATTACAAAACCAGGTAAAGACCTTGCAAAGAAAGAATTACAGGCCAATATCCGTGATAAACAAAGATGCTAAAATCTCCAAACAAATATTAGCAAATTGGATCAAGCAATATGTTAAACAGATCATACCCCATGACCAAGTGGGGTTTATTCCAGGGATGCAAGTTTGGTACAGTATTCACAAATCTATAAATGCGATGCATCACAGGAACCATTTGACAAACAAATATCTCATGATCATCTCAGTAGGTGCAGAAAGAGCAACAAAACCCAGCGCCCATTTTTGATAAAAACTCTCAGCACAGTGGGAATAGAGGGATCATGCCTAAACACATTAAAGTCCTTATAGGGCAAACCTTCAGTCAACTTCATACTCAATGGGCAAAAACTAAAACATATCCCCTAATAAGAGGAACAAGACAGGGACGTCCACTTTCACCATCTTATTCAACAGAGTGTTGGAAGTCCTTGCCACAGCGATCAGACAAGGAGAAAACATAAAAGGCATCCAAATTGGAAAGGAGAAATAAAACTGTCACTGTTTGCAGATGACCTGATATTGTATGCTGAGAACACTAAAGAGGTCACCAAAAGACTTCTAGATTTAACAAATGAATTCAGCTATGCAGCAGGATAGAAAATTAATGCCCAGAAATAAATGGCATTTTTAAACGACATTCATGATCTCTCAGAAAGAGAAACTAAAACAAACAAACAAACAAAAAAAACACATTTAACGTGCAACAATAACATTAAGATACTTAGGAATTAACTTAACCAAAGGGGTGAAAGACGTGTACTTGCAAAACAAACATGTTCAAAAAAGAGATAGAGGAAGATATAAACAAGTGTAAGAATATACCATGCTAATGGATTGCTAGAATCAACCTCATTCAGATGTCCGTACTCCCCAAAGCAATCTATAGATTCAAACTATTCATAAAATACCAATGTCCGATATCACAGACCTAGAAGAAGTAGTGCAAAAATTTAGACACAAAAAGGACAGGACCCCAAATCGCTGCAGCAATTTTGGGAAGAAGAAAAAAGTGGAAGGAATCAAAATAATACATATCAAGATATAGTAAAGCCATTTTAATCGAAACAGGATGGAACTGGCAGAAGACCAGCCTTAATGATATAAATGGAACTGAACAGAGAACCCAGGAATTGACCCAACTCATTACACTCAATTGAGATTTTACAAAGGAGGCAGAGCATACAGTGGAGTAAAGGAAGTCTCTTCAATAAATGGTGTTGGGAAAATTGGACAGGAACTTTCAAAATAGTGCAACTAGACCACTATCTTGCACCACACACAAGGATCAACTCCAACTGGATAAAAAACTTAAAGGTAAAACATGAAACCATTAAAAATCCTTGAAGGAAATGGAGGCAGCATGATCTCAGACATCTCTCATTGCAATATGCTTACCAATACACTGCCTAGGGCAATGGAAGCAAAGGAGAAAATAAACAAATGGGACTACAGCAAAATAAAAAGATTCTGCACAAAGAAACCATCAACAAAATGCAAAGGGAACTCATTATATGGGAGAACATATTTGCCAATGATACATCTGATAAAGGGTTACTACCCCTAATATTTTAAGAAACACACCTTCACAAGAGGAAGACAAACGATCCAATTAAAAAACGAGCAAAGACCTAAGTAGACACTTCTCCAAAGAGCGCATAAAAATGTCCAAGAGACATATGAAAACTGCTCAGTGTCACTAATCACCAGAGAGATGAAAATTAAAACAATAATGGGGTATCACCTGAGGTCTTCCAGAATGGCTACGTTTTCAATAAGTCAACAAACAAAAAGTGCCTGTGAGGGTGTGCAGAAAAGCTCACCCTAGTATACTGCTGGTGGGAATGCAGACTCGTGCAGCCTCTATGGAAAACATTATGACATAGGAGGTTTTCTCAAAAATTGAAATAC
Organism: Miniopterus schreibersii; assembly: GCF_964146895.1. Lineage (NCBI taxonomy): Eukaryota > Metazoa > Chordata > Mammalia > Chiroptera > Miniopteridae > Miniopterus > Miniopterus schreibersii. The sequence goes on along the minus strand of NC_138120.1, from coordinate 11,177,996 downwards.
AGAACTGCCATTGAACCCAGTGACCCCACTGCTTGGAATATGTCCTACGAAAGCAGGAACATCGATCAGGAAGAATGTATAAACCCCTCTGTTCAGAGCAGCACACTTTACAATAGCTACGCTCGTGAGTTCACAGGAATGGGTACATGAATCTGCTTTGATTCTGAGTGACGGTAGACATGCACACTCCTGCATCTTCCTTCAGCTTCCTGCCTGAACATGATGCCACACTGCAGTTCTTCAGACTTTCTGTCTCTTCCCAATGCCGTAGTGGCCTGGCGTCATAGGCTATCCTTCCGAGCCTCAGGGTGTTCATGTGAGAGAAAAATGTCCCAGCTACCTGACAACCCAAGGGGGAGCCCCACTGGCATCTCCTCACATGTCCTCTAAGTGCCTTCTCCTGGTTCCAACATCCTCAAGTAGCCCTTACTGATTTTCTGGCAGAGCAAAAAGTGATCGTCAAGAGACGGCAGGGATCTGACTAAAAATCCAAAAGCAGGGGAACACACCAAGCTCTCTTAGGGCATTGCAAGCAAGCCTCCACCTCAGCAATCCTGTCAGACCCTGCCACGCTGTGGGCAGACAACTAGTTGAAGTAGTTAAGGCTGCTGTTCTGGTGCCTGGAGCTGTTGGCCCATCGTTCATAATGCTGGCACCACTGAATGCAAGAGGCATAGGATGCACTGTATCCTGCAGCATGAGGAGTGTGTGGAGAAGGGCACATCACCTTTCAAGTTCTATGCACTTCCTGCTGCTGCCCATAGAGAGAGCCTGCTCCCGCCTGTGATGGTAATGAGATACTCCTTCACAGTGGCAGTACTGCATTAGTATGATTTGCTACAAAAGGACAGTTAACCTTGCCATCATCCCTGGCATGTCTGACTCCCTCCACCTGCAGAAGGAATGTGGGTGGGGGTTAGGGACATCTCACTCCTGGACACCCAAGTTTCCCTGCTTACATGGACAGGTTATATTCTCAAGGCCCCTCCCTTTCCAGCACCAGTACCTGCAACATCACCTTCACATTGATCGTGTGGCTATGAAAGAACTAAAACATGGAGATCTACAAAACAGCCTGGCTTGGCCTGAACCACCTATCTTCTGGCCCCATTCGTTCTGCATAAGAGGCACAGAGGAACACAGAGGTTCCTGGGGTTACAGGTGCCTGCACCCATGCGGTCACACTGATTCCTCACAGGCTTTGATATCCCCACACCCTTGCCTGCACACGGCTTCACAGGATACCCTGATTCACGCACGTCACACGTTCCTGCCTCTGATGGAGGACTTGGGCATGCCCACACCATTTTGGGCTACTAAAACAGCTCTTCCAAACTGTGACTGGACAGAGGGCATCACGCTACTCAGCCCCGCCCCTCACTGTCAGCCTCAGTGTATGGGCCTGAGAACTGTGGTGAAACATTCCCGAGGAAGCTCTATGTTACCCGAGCATTTGCAGCTTTCCCAGGGTTTGGTGTCTGGGGGGCTCTTGCTTACGGCTGCTCACGTTTCCCACTTCAGAATCCATTTTCTCTACCGCTTTCCCACAGATCCACAGTGACCCCTAGTAATATCCACAGGGAGAAATGCCCGGGACATTACAGGCTGCCCAGCCTGTGGGCTATCTGAGGCTGAAGTGACAGGCAAAGGGAAGAACTGTGGCTGGAGAGGACTGTAGCCTACATTCTGGTAGAGTTGGATGATCAGGATAACTACGGCCAAGGTACGGTCTCAATCTGACTCCTTTTACATCAGTTCTCTTGTTTTTGTTTCCATTACTCTTGCTCTTTCTGTCTTTTCCTCATTCTGACTCTTTCTTCCATCTACCCATTGGGTTTCAGTGACCCGTAGAAAGAATGACTTGATACTGCCTAAGGGTTTCTTCATTGCAGGAGAAAGGCTCGGTCTGAAGGAACAAAGTAAATAAACAATCATATTCACAGGAGGCCATTGTTATGTGAGGAAATGTAATACCGTCAAAAATGCACAAGGTGTACTGGCTGTGGACACCATGGTCCAGAGATTGCCCAACACAACTTCACGTACATGCCTGTGCCTCTGTGTGTGTTGTGTGTGAGGGCTATAGCACACTCTGCATCTTATTGTCCCTCTGGTCATTTACCCTTCCAGCTGCGGCTTCGACCCCAAGTGAACCTAATATCCAGACTGACTCCTCACATGCCTTTGCTCTCTTCCCCACAACTCCTACATGCAATTTATACTCCCACTGGCTAAGTGTGGTTCTGAATCCTGGGCTCAGAGCATGATTCTCGCAGCAAATACAGTGCTCTCATACTTCTAGGGAGGCCTTCTGCTTCAAGTGTGAAATGCACTGGGAAGCCTCCCACCGCGTTGCCTGCTGTCAATGTGTGAGCTGACCTCCTACAGAAAGGAACCTGGAAATCCATCATCCTTTCGGAGCTAGCAGTGGACATTCAGGCCCTTGCTCCCAAATCCCTTTCCTTGAGCTACCTTACGTCCCTGGGTCCATTAGTATCACCCACTTCAATGGACTTACTCTTAGTTCTCCCTCCTCCCCAGCCTCCAGCACACAGAAAGAATTCTGTCTTCTCATACTGTCCTAAAGCATAACTTAACCACCACTGCAACTGCACAGGCCCAGCCCTCACAGGCAATGGTCATTCACAGGCAGCCAGTTGTAATGCCCCAAACTAGGGACAAACACCACAGAGACAGACACTATTGATGCTCTTGATTTATGTGTTCCAAGAACACACGACAAACAGACAAACAGAGCTGATGCTCCTGCTTTAACTTTCCATTTCATACCGTGCTCTGGATCTCTCTGTGACTGAATACCTGGTCACACAGACATTCTGCTCCATTGTCCTGTGCAGGAACATAATGTCTGCTTGAAAACACATACTTATGTCAAAACCTTCTTATGTGCACTTCTCTATTTGAAGGAAAATGGATGGTCCCTCCTATTTAACTCACACTGTGGGAGATACCCTAACACAATAATTGACTATCATCTCCTATCAAACTTCCTAAAGAGTATAGTATAATTATTGGTGGCCCTAACATGAAGAGTCGGTCATTGCTGAAATTAGGATCTCTTAAATTTCCTGCTGCCTTGTGTTGGATGCATCACACCACACCACCTTTTTAATGAGCAGTGACCTCAGGGTCACCCAGTTAGGAATTTGGACACACCTAAGGAAATATTTGATGGTTGCAATGATCCATAAAAGGAAGTGGTGGCACAGCAGCCTCAGCCTTTGTATGAAAAGACTCCTGGACAAGTGTGGGAAGGGTCAGAGGAAGGACATCATGGGAGCCTCCATTTAAGGAATAGTAGACAGGCCTAAGGGTGAGGGAGGTGGCCTGGAGCGAGAGTTCAGAGGAGTGGGTCAATGAATCTGCTTTGATTCTGAATGATTTTGCACATGCACACTTCCTCATTTTACATCAGGTGTCCCTGTCTGAATATAATTCCCACTGCAGTGCTACATACTTCCTTTCTCAACCTGATTCTCTGAGGACCTGACATAACAGGCTCTATTCCTCCCAGTATCAGGGCGTCCATGAGAGAAAGCAATGACCCAGCTACCTAGCAAACTAGGGGCAAGTGTCCAGGAACAGTCCCCCTCACCTGTACTCCTCTACCTTCACTCTCCTGGGGCCAAGCTCCTCGCATAGTACTTGAGATGATTAGACCACACTTCTATTACTGATGTTCTAGCAGGGCAAACAGGATTAGTCAGAAGAAGCCAGGGATCTCGCTTTACGAACCCAAGAGGTAGGGGAACCCAAAGCTCTCCTTCTGCATTGCCACCGAGGCCCAACCTCAGTATCCTGTCATATCCTTCCAGGTCGCAGCATTTTTCTCCTAAATAACATTGTCGGGAATGCTGGAAAGGCATTCTCACGCTTATCCAATAGATGGCAGCTTTTCGTTTCAAATCATGTTATTGGGGATGTTGGCAATTCATTCTCATGCTTGTCAAAACATGGCAGCTTTTTTTTACAAATAAAGTTACTGGGCAGGCTGGCAATGCATATCCACACTTGTCCACGAGATGGCAGCATGACTTCACATGTCATTTCATTCGGGATGGTACCACTGCATTCTCTCGTTTCTCCAACAGGTGGCAGCACTTTTCCACCAAATGATTTCATTGGGCATGCACGGTAGGCATGCTCAGGTATGCCCAAAAGTTGTTTGCATTTGCCTCAAAATGTCATTTCTTTCGTGATGCTGGAAATGGATTCTCATTCTTGAACAGTCACAACATGCAGTTATGTCCGCACGTGCCAAAAGGCGGATTCTAACAGAAAAATACAGTTTGCACATACTTCTACAAAGGGAATTTGGTTTAACTGTGAAATGAACGTAAAACCCCGGCCTGGTTCCCTGCTGTCACTGTGTGAGCTGACTCCCTAAAGCGAGGGTATGGCAAACGCATCATCCTTTATAACTTATCACTGCAAATTCCGACCCTTGCACACAAGGCCTTTCCTTGAACTCCCTTATCACCCAAGGGAAAATGGTAAACTCTATTGGACTTTCACTGATTTCTTAATCCACCACAGTCTCTACCACACAGAAAGAATTTTGGCTTCTGATACCATCAGAAAACACAACTTAGCCACTTCTGCAATTGTAAAGGCCATGCATTCACGGGGCGGGTAATTCAGAGTGTCCATTGTCAAGGCAAACAATACATAAACAGGCACATTAGATGCTCTCGCTTTATCTTGCCATTTATTCCATGTGCTGCATATATCCATGGCTGAATGCCTTTCCACAGGGACATTCTGCACCTAATTTCTACGCAGGAAAAGAATCTTTGCTTGAAACACCTTTTAATCTGAAAAAGCTTCTCACGTGCACTACTTATATTGGAAGGTCCCTCCTATAGTTCTCACACGTTAAATGCGTGCAGTAAACACAGCAAACCTGGTATCATCTCCTCTGAGGATAATCAAAAAGTATTTAAAAATCATGTCAAGCCCAAACCTGTCAAAGTTGGAATCTCTTCCGTTTTCTCCAGCCATGCATTCAACAATTCCCACCACAACGAGGTTGTGATGGACAGTGTACCCAGGAAGGCCAGCGATACAATTCAGGAAATACATGGTGGTTGTGATGATCAATAGAGGGATGTGGTGGCACAGCAGCCTCAGCATTTTCATGAAGGAGGATTCTGGAAAATTGTGGAGAGGGTTCTAGGAAGCACATCACAGAACTTCTATTTAATGCATGGTAGGCAGGCCTGAGGGTGGTGTTGGTGACCTGAGGTGTGAGATCAGAGAAATAGGCCAAAGAATCTACTTTCATTCTGAGTGACAGAGGAAACAGACATGACCTCATCATCCTTCAGCCTCCCCCAAGTGAACATGATTGGCACTGCAGTGCTCAGAACTTCCAGCCTCATCCTCACACTGTGATGATGTCACAGGCTGTATTTCTCCCAGCTTCAGTGTGTTCATGTGAGAAAACAATGTCCCAGCTCCCTGGCAATCCAGAGGCAAGTGAAGAGTTGGTCTCTGCTCACCTGTTATCATCTATGTCCCCTCTCCTGATGCCAACATCCACTCATAGTTCTCACTGTTGATCTGGAAAGCAAAAATGGGCTCCACAGGAGAGGCCAGGCGTCTAAACCACAAACCCAAAAAGCAGGGGATCACACCAAGCTCTCTAATGGCATTTCCTGCAAGGACCCACCTAAGCAATCCTGTCAGATCCCGAAACATGGTGATCAGAGACGAAGTTGAAGAAGTGAATGCTGCTGTTCTGCCTGCAGTTGTAGGCCTGTCGTTCATACTGCAGGTACCACTGAATGTGAGTGGAATGGGTCACCCTGTATCCTGCAGCTTGAGGAGTGTGTGGAGAGGAACCTGTCACCTTCCAACTTGGACACACTTCTTGCCGCAGGCCATGCAGGGAGCCTCCTCCCTCCTGTGATGGTTATGAGAGGATCCTTCACAATCACAGTATCGTGGATGTAGGGGTTTTTGTGAAAGAGCAGCACAGTCTTGCAGCGATTGCTGCCATGCCAGGCTTCCTTCACCTGCAAAAGAACAGTGGATCCGGTTTAGGGTGATAACTTATTCCAGAACTCCCGCCTATTCCTTCCTGCAGGGATAGGATTTTTTCACAAGCTCTCTACCTCCCCAGCCGTGGTCTGCACAGCCTGACCTTCAGATTGATCATGTGGCTGAGCATGGTTTCATCTTGGTCACTGATAATGGCTGACACTTCCAGATTGTTGACAAATTGCAGCAGGTCAAAACGCCTGCACGCTGCAAGCTGAACATGAAACAGCTACAAAAAGGAGCAGATCCTTAAAGCAGCTTGGATTGCTCCCACCTCTCTAACCCCTAGCCCAGCTCCTTCACCATAAGATGCAAAAAGAGAGCACAGTGGTTCTTGTGGGCTCCATGTGTTTATACACACACGGGCACACTGTTTTCCTGACAGCCTTTGACCTCGCCTGCATACTTGCCTGCTGAGGGCTTAACAGGATACCTTTATTTGTGGACATCACTCATTCCTGCCTCTCACTGACTTGGATATACAGAGGACTTGGACATGCAGCCCCCCTCGAGTGCAGCATTACCCCAAGAAGAACCTGAGTGACACAGAGCAGTGTGGAGGCAATGGCCCTTGTTCTGCGCATGAGTCTGATCTGGGACGGTGCTCCTGAAGCCCAGGGAGAGTTTCTGTGGTACTGGTGAGATAAAAGGGTGTCTCTGAGATTTTGGATCACACTGTTCTCACTATCCTGAGCTTCACTCCAATGTGTCTATTTGTTTCTGAGCTACCTATCCCCACTGATACATTTCTCATGCACAAGGGCAGGCATATTGCGTTCCCTTCTGTAGAGTCAAGGATACACTATTGACTCAGCATCTGGCAATGCACTGAACGTTTGTGCTTTTCAGTTCTAAACAGGGCTGCCGCCGCTGCCAGGTACTGGGCTTGAGCCAGCAGAAGGATCTGCTCACTTGTAAGTTCACGGGCTACATTCCTAACTTAAGTGCCCGGAGCACATCCAGTGGGGACCAGGTGCACTGCCCACTGAGCCTATCCTCTTCGTGCTCCTGCTCTACTGGCTCTTCTTGTGGATGTTTTGTTTCTTCCTGTGCCTGAGGCTCAACATCAACCAACACCTTCATGACTTTTATGACGTCCTCTCGCCCAGGACAAACTGCTCCCTGCCAATTAATTCCTCCTCAATCAATTCCTTCCCCTCTCCCTGCTCCACCCTGTCTGGCCCTTGTAGAAACTCATGATACATTTCCTCTGCCAAAGCATAACTTACCCACTTCTGCAACTGTAAGGCCCAGCCCTCCCAGGGACTGGTCGATCATTCCAAGGCAGCCAATCGTAAGGCTCAAACCAACACACAAACAACAGACAGACAGACAGACAGACAGACAGACAGAAAGACACGGTACTTGCTCTTAATTTATCTTTCTAACTACATGCCATGCTCTGGATGTCTCTGCATCTCAATGCTTTCCCACAGGGACGTTCTGCATCTATTTCCTGTGCAGGGAAACAATGTTTGCTTGAAAACACATATTCCGCTGAGAAAGCTTCTCATGTGCACTACTCTTCTTTGAAGTTAAATGGACAGTCCCTCCTATTTATCTCACAGTGTGGGAGGTCCCCTGAACACAACAAACCTCCTATTGTCTCCTCTGACTATTACTAAAGAATACTGAATAATCCCCAATCTGTAAAATGGGTCACTGCCGCCAGTGGGATCTCTTAAGTTTCCACCAGCCCTGTGTTCAACATGTGCCGCCACAACCCGTTTATAACGGGCAGTGTTTTCAGGATGACCTGTGGAGGAATAAGGAGACACTTAAGGAAATATATGGTGGTTGTGATGATCAACAGAGGCACGTGGTTCCAGAGCAGCCTCAGCCTTTGCATTCTCATGCTGAAACACCACGTGGCAGCATTTTCTCCTCAAATGGTATTATTGCAGATGCTCACTCTGAATTCTTACTTTTGTCCAGAGGCGGCAGAAAGTTTCTTACAAACGATTGTTCTGGGGATGCTGGCAATGCATTCTCACACTTTTCCACCAGGTGTCGGCATGATTTCACGAGTAATTTTATTGGGGATGCTGGAAAAGCATTCACAATTCCATTCAACAGGTGGAAACATTTTCAACAGAATGAATCCATTGGTGAACTTGTGGGTGCATTCTCACGTTTACCCACCAGGTGGCAGTATTGTTCGAACTGAGGATCATACTTGGGATGCTTGTGGAGATGCAGAAGATGCATTTTCTCGTTTGTCCACCAGGTGGTGGCATTTTGACACCACGAGATTTTATTGGCTATGCTGACAATGGAAGCTAGTGTGTGTCAAGCAGGCAGCAGAATTATTTTACCGCACGATTTCGCTGGAGATGCTTTCAATGGCTCTATATTTATCAGTTGGCATCAATATTCCACTAGTGAATATCAGGAATGTTCTGGAAGTGCATTCTCACGCTTTTCCACCAGGTGGCAGAATTTTCCCACAACGTGCTTTTACTGAGGATGCTGGCAAGGCATTCCCACGTTTTTGTCTCTACAGCTGTCTGCATTTTCCCTCCACTGTCCCATTTTGGGGAAACTGGCAATGCATTTTGGCGCTGAAACATGAGATGGCAGCATTTTTCCACCAACGATTCTGTTTGAGATGCTGGCAATGCTTTCCCACGTTTGTCTAACACGTCTGTGGAAGCATTTTTACTACCAAATTATATTATTGGGGGTGCTGAAAATTCAGTCTCAAGTTTGTAAAAGACTTGGCTACATTTTCCACAAATGTGATTATTTTGTGGATGTTGACAAGGCATTCTCACGTTTTAACAGCCATTGAACCTACTTTCCCAAAAATGATTCTATTGGGAATAGTGGCGTGGCACTTTCACTTTTGTTCAATAGCTGGCAACACTTTCACCACAAAGTATCGTTTGGGGAATGCTGGAAGCACATTCGCCCAAAGTACTTTGTAGAAGTACTTTTCCACAAAATGATTTTACGGCGGATGCTGGCAATGCATTCTTCAGTCTCTCAAACAAGAGGCCACATTTTCCACCAAACGATTACTTTGGTTGTGCTGGCAATGCATTCCCACATCTGTCCACAAGGTGGCCACATTTTTTTACCAAGGGATTTTCCTGAGAACGCTGGCAATGCATTCTCTTGCTCGAATACCAGGTGACAGCATTTTCTCCACAAGTGATCTTATTGGAGATGCTGTAACTGCATTTTCACATTTGTAGAAAGGTGACTGGTTTCTTATTTACAAATGATTGTTTTAAGGCTGCTGGCAATTCCTTCTCACACTCCAACACCAGGTGCAGTATTTTCCCACCAAATGATATTATTGAGGATCCTGGCACTGCATGCTCCTCCTTGGAGAACAAGTGGCGGCAATTTTCCACCATGTAACTTCACTGGGGCTTCTGGCGAAGCATTTTCACTTTTGTCCAATAGGTGGAAGCATTTTCCCACAAGTGATTTCACTGGGGATGCTGGCAATGAACACTCACACAAGTCGACAAGATAAGGGCATTTTGCCACAAGAGATTTTCATTGTGAATCTTGGCAATGTATTTTCAAATGTGTCCGCCATTTGGCAGCCAGCATCATCTCAGAAGGGATTTTCATGAGCATGCTGGCAATGCATTCTCACACTTGTCAAACATGTGGCGGCCTTTTTCCAACAGCTGATATTATTGGGGCTGCTGGCAATGCATTGTGAAGCCTGTTTACAACAAGCCCACATTTTCCCACCAAATGTTATTATTGCACATAAAGGCAATGGTTTCTCCCGCTTGTCCACCCGTTGGCACCTTGACATCACAAGTGATTTTGTTTGGTAAGCTGAGAATGCATTCTTACGTTTGTTCAGCCAGTTGCGGAATTTTTCCACCAAGCGACTTTATTGCTGCTGGCTGTACATTCTCACGTTTGTCCAACTATTCGCCGCAGTTTTCCCCTAAAGTGATAGTGTGTGTGTGGGTGTGGATGTTGGTTTTGAATTCTCACACGTGGACATTGCCTATCAGAACTTTAGGCCCAAATCACTTTATTGCGATTCCAGAACATGCATTCTCACTCTTGTCCACCAGTTGGCACCTTGATCTCAGTAGGGATTTCACTGGGGATTCTGGGAAATCATTCATACAGTCGTTTAGCACCTGGTGGCCTTTTTCTCAAAGAGTGATTTTGTTGGGGATGCAGTCAATGCATGCTTCACCTCGTCCACCAGGGGGCAGAATATTTCCACCAAGTTTTTTTTAAAGGGGATGCGTTTAATGCTCTCTCACTTACCTCCACAAGGTGGCAGCATTTTTAAAACAAATGCTTTTCTTGGGAATGCAGGGAATGCTCTCTCACCTTTGTAAACAATGTCAGGTAATTTCTCATCAAACGTGTTTACGGGAGATGCCTGAAATACACTATCACCTTTTATTCAAAGGGGCAGCATTTTTTCAACCAAATAATTTTACAGGGGCTGGCAATGGATGCTCACGTTTGTCCCACAGTTGGCAGCATTTGTCCCAGAGAAAGTTTTTTTGCGGGGATGCGTGGCAGCGTTTCGCCCCAAATGATTTAATTGAGGATGCCTGCAAGGCAGTCTCAGGTCTCTACATGACGTCGCAGTAGTTTTCAACCACATGATTGGATCGGGGATACTATCAACGCATTCTCACCCTTTTGCATTTTGCCGACAGAGAGGTTTTGTGGTGATTCTGACAATACATTCTCAGACTTATCTGAGAATTGGCAGTATTTCCGTACAAATGACCTTACTGGGGATGCTGGCAATGTATTCTCACGATTGTCCACAGAGGACAGCATTTTTAATCAAATAATTTTATGGGAGATGCTACGCAGCCATTCTTGCACTTGTCAACCAGAAGGCAGGTTTTCCCCAGTATGATTTTATTGGGCATGCTGGCACTGCATTCTTAATCTTTTTCATAGGTGGCAAAACTTTCCCAAAAACTTATTATTTGGGGGATACTGGCAATGAATTGTCATTCTCAAGCATCCGTTGGCAGCATTTTTTAGCTAATGATTTTGTTGGGGATGCTCGCCATGCGCTTTCATATTTGTCGACCAGTGCACCAGGAGGTGCTCCAGGCACATAAGTTAGAGATGGAGAATATGGACTTGCAAGGAAGCAGAGCCTAACGGAAAATCTTGATAACGCATTGCCAGATTTCTCAATAAAATCCCTGTGAGAGCTCAGTTCCGTATTATGTTCGAACGTTGGAAGCAAATGCCAGGATCCCCAATAAAATTGTTTGGGTCAAAGATGCCGCTTCCATGTGGGCAAGCGTAAGACTGCCTTGACATTATTCCCCATAAAATCATTCTAGGAACAGTGCTGCCTCTTAATGGATAATCTTGAGAATGCATTTTCAGCATCTACAAAATAATCACCAGAGTGAACATATAGGCCATCGGCTGGACAAATGTAAGAATGCCTTCTGAGCCTACCAAATAAACTTGCATAAATGTCCAGTGTTGGGTCCTAAAAAAATGATGGATTTCTAAGTATCCTCCCTGTTGGGAGGTCGGTCACACATTAGGAACAGGCAACCAGGTGGGAGACTTCACAGTTGAACCAAAGTCCCTCTCTAGAAGTATGGCTGCACAGTGTTTTGCTGAGAGAATCAGTCTCTGAGGCCGAAGATCCCAAGCGACATTTAGCAAGGGGTGGAATAAGGTGCACAGATACCTGTGGCGAATTGAGTCAAGGCGTGTGGGAAGTCAGAAGTGTATGAGGTTCATTTGGGCAAGAATCCCCTGCTGGAAGAGTAAATGAGCAGAGGGACAATAAGAAGGAGAGTGTGCCACAGCCCTCACACACAACACACACAAGCACACACACACACATGCACACACACAGAGGCAAAGGCATGGACATGGATTTGTGTTGGGCAATCTCTGGACTATGATGTCCACAGTCAGTACACCTTGCCCATTTTTGACACTTTTTACATTTCCTCAAATGGACATGGCCTCCTGTGAATATGATTGTTTATTGACTTTGTTCCTTCAGACCAAGCCCTTGTGCAACCAACTAATCCTTAAGCAATATCAAGTCATCCTTGCTACTCGTCACTGAAACCCAAGGAGTGGATGAGAGAAAGTCAGAATGAGAGAAAGACCAAAAGAGCAAAAGCAATGGAAACAAATAAAAAGTTACTAATCTAAAAGGAGTCAGACTGAGACCTTATCTTGGCGGTAATAATCCTGATGATCCAACTCTACCAGAATGTAGGTAGGCTACAGTCCTCTCCAGCCACAGTTCTTCCCTTTGACTGTCACTTCAGTCTCAGATATCCCTTATACTGGAATAGCCTCTACTGCCCGGGCATTTCTCCCTGTGGATATTACCAGGGGTCCCTGTGGATCTGTGGGAAGTGTTAAAGAAAACGAATTCTGAAGTGGGAAACGTGAGTTGCCTTAAGAAAGAGCCCACTAGACACCGAACCGAAGGATACCTAAAGATGCTAAGGCAAAATAGGACTTCCTCAGGAACGTTTCTCTACAGGTACAAGGCCCATACACTGAGGCTCACAGTGAGGGCCGGGGCTGAATACGATGATGCCTGCTGTAGTCTCACAGTCTGGAAGAAATGTTTCAGAAGCCCAACAGCAAAGGGGAGCGAGTGGGGTGTCCAGGAACCTTTTCCACGCTACGTGACCACATCCCAAGCCCCTGTCTGTAGGCTCAGTGAGACCACACTGAGCACAGCAAGAACCCATAGCCGGCCCTGAAGTGTCTGTCTTTACTGTATGGCTTATTCTTGACCCTTTGGTCAAATATTAATTGACCATGATGGCACGGGTCAATTTCAGGATTCTGTACTTTTCCATTGATCTATGTGCCTGTTCCTGTGCCAGAAGCAGGTTGTTCTGATCACAGTGGCTTTGTCCTACAGCAGGATATTCAGTAATGTGATCCTACAACTCTGTTCTTTCTCAAGAATACTGTGGGTGCACGGGGTCTTTTTTGGTTTCCTATAAATTTTCGAAACATTTTTTCCAGCTCTGTGAAATATACCGTTGGAATTAATGACAATTGTGTTGAATTTATAGATTGTTTTGGGTAGTATGGATATTTTGATAATGTTAATTCTTTCAGTCTATAATTCTTTCACTCCTTTGTATCTTCCTCTATTTCTTTTTTCAATGTCCTGTTTCTGAATACAAGTCTTTTACATCCTTCTTTGACTTTACTCCTAGGTGTCTTATTTTTTCAGTTGCAATGGTAAATGGTATAGTCTTTTCTAAGAGTTCATAATTGGTGTAAAAAAAAAAAAATGCCATCAATGTGTTGATGTTAATTTTGCTTCCAGCTTCCTTGCCAAATTCATTAATTATATCCACAAGTACTCGGTGGACTCTTTAGATTTTTATGTACAATATCATGTCATCTGCAAGTAATGACAGTTAACCTTCTCTCTTCCAATATGGATGCCTTTTATGTTCTCTTTTTGTCTGCTCGCTGTGGCTAGGACTTCCAGTAGTATGCTGAGCAGTAGTGGTGAAAGGGGCAACCGTGTCTTATTCCTCTTCTTAGGGGATATGGTTTTAGCCTTTGCACGTTGAGTATGATTTTGGCTCCAGGTATGTTGTATATGGCCTTTATTATGTTGGGATATATTCCCTCTATTTCCACTTTGCTCCCAGTTTTTTCCAAAATGGGTGCTGGATTTTCTAGAATATTTTCTCTGTATCTATTGATATGATCATAAGATTTTTGTCCTTCATTTTGTTTGTCTATCACATTTGTTGATTTGCGAATATTATACCAGCCCTGCGTCTCCAGAATAAATCACACTTGGTCATGGTGTATGATCTTACTTAATGTATTGCTGGATAAAACTTGGTAATATATTTTCTGAGGATTTTGGCACCTATGTTCATGAGGGATGTTGGTCTGTGAAATTCTTTATTTGCAGGATCTTCATCTGGTTTTGGGATTATTATAATACTGGTCTCATAAAAATATCTCCCTGCTCTGGAATTTTCTAAAATATTTTGAGGAGAGCGGGTTTTAATTCTTCTTTAAATGTTTAGGTAAGCTCGCATGTAAATCCATCTGGCCCCAGACACTTGTTTGCTGGAAGTTTTTTCTTATTACTTCTTCAATTGCATCCATTTTTACTGGCCTTCCAGGTTTTCTGGTTCTTTCCGATTGAGTTTTAGCAGATTGTAGGTTTTGAGGAATGTGTCCATTTTAGGCAGCTTCCCCACTTTATTGTTGTGCATAGTGTTTTCTTAGTATTCTTTCTGTTTCTGTCATGTCAGTTGTTATATCGCCTCTTTCACATCTGATTTTGTTTTCTTGGGTCCTCACCGTTTGTTTTTTGGTGTGTCTGGCTAAAGATTCATCGATCTTATTTCTGTCAGAAAACTAGTTCTTACTTTCATTGATATTTTGTACTGTGTTTTTGGTCTCTGTGTCATTCACTTCTGTTCTGATCTTCACTATTTTCTTTCTTCTGCATCTCCTCGAAATGTTCAGGTCCTCTTCCCTTTTTAATATTGGGTTGTTGTTTTTGTCTTGTTACTTACATAAGAAATAAAAATGACTTTACATTCTGAATTCTGTGTTTTATTTTAATCTCTGATAGCAGATTTATTTCCCTTGAGAAATTGCTGTAAAATATACGTCATCTAAAACTAAACATTTTAAACTATACGCTTCAGTGGTTTTAAAATTGGAATAATGTAGAACTGTTACAGCATAACAAGAAGCTAGAAAAATTCCAGGACAAGTTGAAAGGGAAACTGAGACAGATTTTTAGACAGCAGTTTGACTTAAGCCTATCTTCCCTAAGCCAAAGGCACTGGAGAATAAATAGTATGTATTAGATGGGAAAGATGCAGAAACCCAGGTGCAGAAACTAGGGTAGAGGAAACCACCTGGACAGGAACCCCCAGAGGCCTACAAGGGACAAAGACTGGGAAAACAAGAACTTTGTCCCCAGGTAATCTATTCTCCCAGAGCATGTCATGGGTCATGCGGTGGAGACCCCCTAAGCATTCCTCCCTAAAGATACCTTTTAAGTCTCAGTTGTATTTCAGCTCCAGGCCCATAAAAGCATTAAGACAAGACAAGTGGCATTGGAGTGGACTCAGGACCAGACACATTGACAAATGAGGCCCTTCCTGGCATGGACTAATCAGTGGCGACCAGCACCCTGAAAGGGCACCCCTGGAAAGCTGATGAATATTCTCTTGAGAACTCCCCTGAAACCTCCCATAAGATTTCCCACCTGCAAGAGAGATAAATATGCTCAGGACAAAGGACCAAGTGTGAGCTCCCCTACACCACAGGAAAGCGTGACAGCGCCAGTTTCCTCCTTCCTTCTGCGGGGGCCCCATGGTGCTTTCAACCAGGGGAGCAATGGGCAGTGGCAGCTCATCCCAGGCTTGTCTTCTGAAACTGTCTGAAAGGTCTTGGAAATGTGTCCAAGGCCCCCTTTTCTCTGACTTCCCAGTGAGCAAAGGCAGCCCAGCCTAGGCTATCCTGTTACTTCGTCTATGCACCTGCCTTGGTTCACCATCCAAAGTACATTTTTATTACAGCCATTAAAGCTTTGGGTTTTTTTCTTCATTTTTTTCTCTTGATTGAAATCTTTCCTTCAAGATGACAAGAGCTGAGGTCTTCTGCCTGTATCCCCTGTAACACAACCATCAGCTTTTCACTTCGGAAACCTTAATGTCAACATAAAAGAAAGCCTCATCCCATTTAAAGAGTATATCCAATTCTACTCTGGACTATTTCCTCATTTACACTGATGTCTTTCCCATCTCCATGGCTATGCTATTGCTATTGTCGTTGTTGTTAACCCTCACTAGAGGATATTGTTTTCATTGACTTCCAGAGAGAGTGGCATGGAAGAAGGGGTAGAGAGAGAGAGATATGCCTCAGTGTTAGAGACACAGACATTGGTTGCTTTTCTAATTCGCTGCACACCTGGGATGAGGAATGAATCTACAACCTAGGTATGTGCCCTCAACTGGGAATCAAACCTGAGACCCATCAGTGTGCAGGCCGACACTATACCACTGAGCCCCGCTGCCCAGGGTAGATATGCCTTTTTAAATATAAAGTTTGTAGGTATATTTAACTTGAAATTGGTAGAGGTTTTAAAATGATTTCTTTAGTTTTACTCATGTTTTCATTGGTGATTTGCCACTATTATATTACTGGCATTAATTTTGCAACAGTTTGTATGTAGCAGGGAGGAAACACTTTTAGATCAGGGTTCAAATAGAGTAGTGTATATGAACTTTTTTTGTTAAAAACTTTTATAGCAATGAGAACCAGAAAAATTTCTACTAAACTATCTAACAGTACAACTGAAAGATTTAGAAAGAGAACAGAAAACAAGAAAAGGCCCATAGGAAGTAAAAGGAAGAAAATAATAAAGATCAGAGCCTAAATAAATAACGTAGAGACTAAAAAATTCAAAAAGGTCAATGCAACCAAGAGCTTGTCTTTGAATAGATAATCAGTGCGATGAACTTTTAACCCAACTCACCAAAAACCAAAGACAGAGGTCAAAAATAAATAAACTGAGGAACAAAAGAAGTGAAGTAACAACTGATACCACTGAAATACAAAAGCAAATACACTGAACAACTATATGCCAACAACCTGGATGAAAGAGACAAATTTCTGGAAATACACAACCTTCCAATACTCAGTGAGGAAGAATCAGGCATGCTGAACACGTTGATAAAAACCGGTGAAATTGGAACAGTGATTTTTTAAAAATGCCCAAGAAAAAAAGCGCCAGGCCCAGACAGTTTCAGAGGGGAGTTTTATCGAACATTCAAAAAATAATTCAAATTGTTCCAAAAAGTCCGAGAGGAACAAACACGCCCAAGCTCTTTTTTGGCAGCCTGAATAATCCCAATTACAAAACCAGGTAAAGACCTTGCAAAGAAAGAATTACAGGCCAATATCCGTGATAAACAAAGATGCTAAAATCTCCAAACAAATATTAGCAAATTGGATCAAGCAATATGTTAAACAGATCATACCCCATGACCAAGTGGGGTTTATTCCAGGGATGCAAGTTTGGTACAGTATTCACAAATCTATAAATGCGATGCATCACAGGAACCATTTGACAAACAAATATCTCATGATCATCTCAGTAGGTGCAGAAAGAGCAACAAAACCCAGCGCCCATTTTTGATAAAAACTCTCAGCACAGTGGGAATAGAGGGATCATGCCTAAACACATTAAAGTCCTTATAGGGCAAACCTTCAGTCAACTTCATACTCAATGGGCAAAAACTAAAACATATCCCCTAATAAGAGGAACAAGACAGGGACGTCCACTTTCACCATCTTATTCAACAGAGTGTTGGAAGTCCTTGCCACAGCGATCAGACAAGGAGAAAACATAAAAGGCATCCAAATTGGAAAGGAGAAATAAAACTGTCACTGTTTGCAGATGACCTGATATTGTATGCTGAGAACACTAAAGAGGTCACCAAAAGACTTCTAGATTTAACAAATGAATTCAGCTATGCAGCAGGATAGAAAATTAATGCCCAGAAATAAATGGCATTTTTAAACGACATTCATGATCTCTCAGAAAGAGAAACTAAAACAAACAAACAAACAAAAAAAACACATTTAACGTGCAACAATAACATTAAGATACTTAGGAATTAACTTAACCAAAGGGGTGAAAGACGTGTACTTGCAAAACAAACATGTTCAAAAAAGAGATAGAGGAAGATATAAACAAGTGTAAGAATATACCATGCTAATGGATTGCTAGAATCAACCTCATTCAGATGTCCGTACTCCCCAAAGCAATCTATAGATTCAAACTATTCATAAAATACCAATGTCCGATATCACAGACCTAGAAGAAGTAGTGCAAAAATTTAGACACAAAAAGGACAGGACCCCAAATCGCTGCAGCAATTTTGGGAAGAAGAAAAAAGTGGAAGGAATCAAAATAATACATATCAAGATATAGTAAAGCCATTTTAATCGAAACAGGATGGAACTGGCAGAAGACCAGCCTTAATGATATAAATGGAACTGAACAGAGAACCCAGGAATTGACCCAACTCATTACACTCAATTGAGATTTTACAAAGGAGGCAGAGCATACAGTGGAGTAAAGGAAGTCTCTTCAATAAATGGTGTTGGGAAAATTGGACAGGAACTTTCAAAATAGTGCAACTAGACCACTATCTTGCACCACACACAAGGATCAACTCCAACTGGATAAAAAACTTAAAGGTAAAACATGAAACCATTAAAAATCCTTGAAGGAAATGGAGGCAGCATGATCTCAGACATCTCTCATTGCAATATGCTTACCAATACACTGCCTAGGGCAATGGAAGCAAAGGAGAAAATAAACAAATGGGACTACAGCAAAATAAAAAGATTCTGCACAAAGAAACCATCAACAAAATGCAAAGGGAACTCATTATATGGGAGAACATATTTGCCAATGATACATCTGATAAAGGGTTACTACCCCTAATATTTTAAGAAACACACCTTCACAAGAGGAAGACAAACGATCCAATTAAAAAACGAGCAAAGACCTAAGTAGACACTTCTCCAAAGAGCGCATAAAAATGTCCAAGAGACATATGAAAACTGCTCAGTGTCACTAATCACCAGAGAGATGAAAATTAAAACAATAATGGGGTATCACCTGAGGTCTTCCAGAATGGCTACGTTTTCAATAAGTCAACAAACAAAAAGTGCCTGTGAGGGTGTGCAGAAAAGCTCACCCTAGTATACTGCTGGTGGGAATGCAGACTCGTGCAGCCTCTATGGAAAACATTATGACATAGGAGGTTTTCTCAAAAATTGAAATACAGAACTGCCATTGAACCCAGTGACCCCACTGCTTGGAATATGTCCTACGAAAGCAGGAACATCGATCAGGAAGAATGTATAAACCCCTCTGTTCAGAGCAGCACACTTTACAATAGCTACGCTCGTGAGTTCACAGGAATGGGTACATGAATCTGCTTTGATTCTGAGTGACGGTAGACATGCACACTCCTGCATCTTCCTTCAGCTTCCTGCCTGAACATGATGCCACACTGCAGTTCTTCAGACTTTCTGTCTCTTCCCAATGCCGTAGTGGCCTGGCGTCATAGGCTATCCTTCCGAGCCTCAGGGTGTTCATGTGAGAGAAAAATGTCCCAGCTACCTGACAACCCAAGGGGGAGCCCCACTGGCATCTCCTCACATGTCCTCTAAGTGCCTTCTCCTGGTTCCAACATCCTCAAGTAGCCCTTACTGATTTTCTGGCAGAGCAAAAAGTGATCGTCAAGAGACGGCAGGGATCTGACTAAAAATCCAAAAGCAGGGGAACACACCAAGCTCTCTTAGGGCATTGCAAGCAAGCCTCCACCTCAGCAATCCTGTCAGACCCTGCCACGCTGTGGGCAGACAACTAGTTGAAGTAGTTAAGGCTGCTGTTCTGGTGCCTGGAGCTGTTGGCCCATCGTTCATAATGCTGGCACCACTGAATGCAAGAGGCATAGGATGCACTGTATCCTGCAGCATGAGGAGTGTGTGGAGAAGGGCACATCACCTTTCAAGTTCTATGCACTTCCTGCTGCTGCCCATAGAGAGAGCCTGCTCCCGCCTGTGATGGTAATGAGATACTCCTTCACAGTGGCAGTACTGCATTAGTATGATTTGCTACAAAAGGACAGTTAACCTTGCCATCATCCCTGGCATGTCTGACTCCCTCCACCTGCAGAAGGAATGTGGGTGGGGGTTAGGGACATCTCACTCCTGGACACCCAAGTTTCCCTGCTTACATGGACAGGTTATATTCTCAAGGCCCCTCCCTTTCCAGCACCAGTACCTGCAACATCACCTTCACATTGATCGTGTGGCTATGAAAGAACTAAAACATGGAGATCTACAAAACAGCCTGGCTTGGCCTGAACCACCTATCTTCTGGCCCCATTCCTTCTGCATAAGAGGCACAGAGGAACACAGAGGTTCCTGGGGTTACAGGTGCCTGCACCCATGCGGTCACACTGATTCCTCACAGGCTTTGATATCCCCACACCCTTGCCTGCACACGGCTTCACAGGATACCCTGATTCACGCACGTCACACGTTCCTGCCTCTGATGGAGGACTTGGGCATGCCCACACCATTTTGGGCTACTAAAACAGCTCTTCCAAACTCTGACTGGACAGAGGGCATCACGCTACTCAGCCCCGCCCCTCACTGTCAGCCTCAGTGTATGGGCCTGAGAACTGTGGTGAAACATTCCCGAGGAAGCTCTATGTTACCCGAGCATTTGCAGCTTTCCCAGGGTTTGGTGTCTGGGGGGCTCTTGCTTACGGCTGCTCACGTTTCCCACTTCAGAATCCATTTTCTCTACCGCTTTCCCACAGATCCACAGTGACCCCTAGTAATATCCACAGGGAGAAATGCCCGGGACATTACAGGCTGCCCAGCCTGTGGGCTATCTGAGGCTGAAGTGACAGGCAAAGGGAAGAACTGTGGCTGGAGAGGACTGTAGCCTACATTCTGGTAGAGTTGGATGATCAGGATAACTACGGCCAAGGTACGGTCTCAATCTGACTCCTTTTACATCAGTTCTCTTGTTTTTGTTTCCATTACTCTTGCTCTTTCTGTCTTTTCCTCATTCTGACTCTTTCTTCCATCTACCCATTGGGTTTCAGTGACCCGTAGAAAGAATGACTTGATACTGCCTAAGGGTTTCTTCATTGCAGGAGAAAGGCTCGGTCTGAAGGAACAAAGTAAATAAACAATCATATTCACAGGAGGCCATTGTTATGTGAGGAAATGTAATACCGTCAAAAATGCACAAGGTGTACTGGCTGTGGACACCATGGTCCAGAGATTGCCCAACACAACTTCACGTACATGCCTGTGCCTCTGTGTGTGTTGTGTGTGAGGGCTATAGCACACTCTGCATCTTATTGTCCCTCTGGTCATTTACCCTTCCAGCTGCGGCTTCGACCCCAAGTGAACCTAATATCCAGACTGACTCCTCACATGCCTTTGCTCTCTTCCCCACAACTCCTACATGCAATTTATACTCCCACTGGCTAAGTGTGGTTCTGAATCCTGGGCTCAGAGCATGATTCTCGCAGCAAATACAGTGCTCTCATACTTCTAGGGAGGCCTTCTGCTTCAAGTGTGAAATGCACTGGGAAGCCTCCCACCGCGTTGCCTGCTGTCAATGTGTGAGCTGACCTCCTACAGAAAGGAACCTGGAAATCCATCATCCTTTCGGAGCTAGCAGTGGACATTCAGGCCCTTGCTCCCAAATCCCTTTCCTTGAGCTACCTTACGTCCCTGGGTCCATTAGTATCACCCACTTCAATGGACTTACTCTTAGTTCTCCCTCCTCCCCAGCCTCCAGCACACAGAAAGAATTCTGTCTTCTCATACTGTCCTAAAGCATAACTTAACCACCACTGCAACTGCACAGGCCCAGCCCTCACAGGCAATGGTCATTCACAGGCAGCCAGTTGTAATGCCCCAAACTAGGGACAAACACCACAGAGACAGACACTATTGATGCTCTTGATTTATGTGTTCCAAGAACACACGACAAACAGACAAACAGAGCTGATGCTCCTGCTTTAACTTTCCATTTCATACCGTGCTCTGGATCTCTCTGTGACTGAATACCTGGTCACACAGACATTCTGCTCCATTGTCCTGTGCAGGAACATAATGTCTGCTTGAAAACACATACTTATGTCAAAACCTTCTTATGTGCACTTCTCTATTTGAAGGAAAATGGATGGTCCCTCCTATTTAACTCACACTGTGGGAGATACCCTAACACAATAATTGACTATCATCTCCTATCAAACTTCCTAAAGAGTATAGTATAATTATTGGTGGCCCTAACATGAAGAGTCGGTCATTGCTGAAATTAGGATCTCTTAAATTTCCTGCTGCCTTGTGTTGGATGCATCACACCACACCACCTTTTTAATGAGCAGTGACCTCAGGGTCACCCAGTTAGGAATTTGGACACACCTAAGGAAATATTTGATGGTTGCAATGATCCATAAAAGGAAGTGGTGGCACAGCAGCCTCAGCCTTTGTATGAAAAGACTCCTGGACAAGTGTGGGAAGGGTCAGAGGAAGGACATCATGGGAGCCTCCATTTAAGGAATAGTAGACAGGCCTAAGGGTGAGGGAGGTGGCCTGGAGCGAGAGTTCAGAGGAGTGGGTCAATGAATCTGCTTTGATTCTGAATGATTTTGCACATGCACACTTCCTCATTTTACATCAGGTGTCCCTGTCTGAATATAATTCCCACTGCAGTGCTACATACTTCCTTTCTCAACCTGATTCTCTGAGGACCTGACATAACAGGCTCTATTCCTCCCAGTATCAGGGCGTCCATGAGAGAAAGCAATGACCCAGCTACCTAGCAAACTAGGGGCAAGTGTCCAGGAACAGTCCCCCTCACCTGTACTCCTCTACCTTCACTCTCCTGGGGCCAAGCTCCTCGCATAGTACTTGAGATGATTAGACCACACTTCTATTACTGATGTTCTAGCAGGGCAAACAGGACTAGTCAGAAGAAGCCAGGGATCTCGCTTTACGAACCCAAGAGGTAGGGGAACCCAAAGCTCTCCTTCTGCATTGCCACCGAGGCCCAACCTCAGTATCCTGTCATATCCTTCCAGGTCGCAGCATTTTTCTCCTAAATAACATTGTCGGGAATGCTGGAAAGGCATTCTCACGCTTATCCAATAGATGGCAGCTTTTCGTTTCAAATCATGTTATTGGGGATGTTGGCAATTCATTCTCATGCTTGTCAAAACATGGCAGCTTTTTTTTACAAATAAAGTTACTGGGCAGGCTGGCAATGCATATCCACACTTGTTCACGAGATGGCAGCATGACTTCACATGTCATTTCATTCGGGATGGTACCACTGCATTCTCTCGTTTCTCCAACAGGTGGCAGCACTTTTCCACCAAATGATTTCATTGGGCATGCACGGTAGGCATGCTCAGGTATGCCCAAAAGTTGTTTGCATTTGCCTCAAAATGTCATTTCTTTCGTGATGCTGGAAATGGATTCTCATTCTTGAACAGTCACAACATGCAGTTATGTCCGCACGTGCCAAAAGGCGGATTCTAACAGAAAAATACAGTTTGCACATACTTCTACAAAGGGAATTTGGTTTAACTGTGAAATGAACGTAAAACCCCGGCCTGGTTCCCTGCTGTCACTGTGTGAGCTGACTCCCTAAAGCGAGGGTATGGCAAACGCATCATCCTTTATAACTTATCACTGCAAATTCCGACCCTTGCACACAAGGCCTTTCCTTGAACTCCCTTATCACCCAAGGGAAAATGGTAAACTCTATTGGACTTTCACTGATTTCTTAATCCACCACAGTCTCTACCACACAGAAAGAATTTTGGCTTCTGATACCATCAGAAAACACAACTTAGCCACTTCTGCAATTGTAAAGGCCATGCATTCACGGGGCGGGTAATTCAGAGTGTCCATTGTCAAGGCAAACAATACATAAACAGGCACATTAGATGCTCTCGCTTTATCTTGCCATTTATTCCATGTGCTGCATATATCCATGGCTGAATGCCTTTCCACAGGGACATTCTGCACCTAATTTCTACGCAGGAAAAGAATCTTTGCTTGAAACACCTTTTAATCTGAAAAAGCTTCTCACGTGCACTACTTATATTGGAAGGTCCCTCCTATAGTTCTCACACGTTAAATGCGTGCAGTAAACACAGCAAACCTGGTATCATCTCCTCTGAGGATAATCAAAAAGTATTTAAAAATCATGTCAAGCCCAAACCTGTCAAAGTTGGAATCTCTTCCGTTTTCTCCAGCCATGCATTCAACAATTCCCACCACAACTAGGTTGTGATGGACAGTGTACCCAGGAAGGCCAGCGATACAATTCAGGAAATACATGGTGGTTGTGATGATCAATAGAGGGATGTGGTGGCACAGCAGCCTCAGCATTTTCATGAAGGAGGATTCTGGAAAATTGTGGAGAGGGTTCTAGGAAGCACATCACAGAACTTCTATTTAATGCATGGTAGGCAGGCCTGAGGGTGGTGTTGGTGACCTGAGGTGTGAGATCAGAGAAATAGGCCAAAGAATCTACTTTCATTCTGAGTGACAGAGGAAACAGACATGACCTCATCATCCTTCAGCCTCCCCCAAGTGAACATGATTGGCACTGCAGTGCTCAGAACTTCCAGCCTCATCCTCACACTGTGATGATGTCACAGGCTGTATTTCTCCCAGCTTCAGTGTGTTCATGTGAGAAAACAATGTCCCAGCTCCCTGGCAATCCAGAGGCAAGTGAAGAGTTGGTCTCTGCTCACCTGTTATCATCTATGTCCCCTCTCCTGATGCCAACATCCACTCATAGTTCTCACTGTTGATCTGGAAAGCAAAAATGGGCTCCACAGGAGAGGCCAGGCGTCTAAACCACAAACCCAAAAAGCAGGGGATCACACCAAGCTCTCTAATGGCATTTCCTGCAAGGACCCACCTAAGCAATCCTGTCAGATCCCGAAACATGGTGATCAGAGACGAAGTTGAAGAAGTGAATGCTGCTGTTCTGCCTGCAGTTGTAGGCCTGTCGTTCATACTGCAGGTACCACTGAATGTGAGTGGAATGGGTCACCCTGTATCCTGCAGCTTGAGGAGTGTGTGGAGAGGAACCTGTCACCTTCCAACTTGGACACACTTCTTGCCGCAGGCCATGCAGGGAGCCTCCTCCCTCCTGTGATGGTTATGAGAGGATCCTTCACAATCACAGTATCGTGGATGTAGGGGTTTTTGTGAAAGAGCAGCACAGTCTTGCAGCGATTGCTGCCATGCCAGGCTTCCTTCACCTGCAAAAGAACAGTGGATCCGGTTTAGGGTGATAACTTATTCCAGAACTCCCGCCTATTCCTTCCTGCAGGGATAGGATTTTTTCACAAGCTCTCTACCTCCCCAGCCGTGGTCTGCACAGCCTGACCTTCAGATTGATCATGTGGCTGAGCATGGTTTCATCTTGGTCACTGATAATGGCTGACACTTCCAGATTGTTGACAAATTGCAGCAGGTCAAAACGCCTGCACGCTGCAAGCTGAACATGAAACAGCTACAAAAAGGAGCAGATCCTTAAAGCAGCTTGGATTGCTCCCACCTCTCTAACCCCTAGCCCAGCTCCTTCACCATAAGATGCAAAAAGAGAGCACAGTGGTTCTTGTGGGCTCCATGTGTTTATACACACACGGGCACACTGTTTTCCTGACAGCCTTTGACCTCGCCTGCATACTTGCCTGCTGAGGGCTTAACAGGATACCTTTATTTGTGGACATCACTCATTCCTGCCTCTCACTGACTTGGATATACAGAGGACTTGGACATGCAGCCCCCCTCGAGTGCAGCATTACCCCAAGAAGAACCTGAGTGACACAGAGCAGTGTGGAGGCAATGGCCCTTGTTCTGCGCATGAGTCTGATCTGGGACGGTGCTCCTGAAGCCCAGGGAGAGTTTCTGTGGTACTGGTGAGATAAAAGGGTGTCTCTGAGATTTTGGATCACACTGTTCTCACTATCCTGAGCTTCACTCCAATGTGTCTATTTGTTTCTGAGCTACCTATCCCCACTGATACATTTCTCATGCACAAGGGCAGGCATATTGCGTTCCCTTCTGTAGAGTCAAGGATACACTATTGACTCAGCATCTGGCAATGCACTGAACGTTTGTGCTTTTCAGTTCTAAACAGGGCTGCCGCCGCTGCCAGGTACTGGGCTTGAGCCAGCAGAAGGATCTGCTCACTTGTAAGTTCACGGGCTACATTCCTAACTTAAGTGCCCGGAGCACATCCAGTGGGGACCAGGTGCACTGCCCACTGAGCCTATCCTCTTCGTGCTCCTGCTCTACTGGCTCTTCTTGTGGATGTTTTGTTTCTTCCTGTGCCTGAGGCTCAACATCAACCAACACCTTCATGACTTTTATGACGTCCTCTCGCCCAGGACAAACTGCTCCCTGCCAATTAATTCCTCCTCAATCAATTCCTTCCCCTCTCCCTGCTCCACCCTGTCTGGCCCTTGTAGAAACTCATGATACATTTCCTCTGCCAAAGCATAACTTACCCACTTCTGCAACTGTAAGGCCCAGCCCTCCCAGGGACTGGTCGATCATTCCAAGGCAGCCAATCGTAAGGCTCAAACCAACACACAAACAACAGACAGACAGACAGACAGACAGACAGACAGAAAGACACGGTACTTGCTCTTAATTTATCTTTCTAACTACATGCCATGCTCTGGATGTCTCTGCATCTCAATGCTTTCCCACAGGGACGTTCTGCATCTATTTCCTGTGCAGGGAAACAATGTTTGCTTGAAAACACATATTCCGCTGAGAAAGCTTCTCATGTGCACTACTCTTCTTTGAAGTTAAATGGACAGTCCCTCCTATTTATCTCACAGTGTGGGAGGTCCCCTGAACACAACAAACCTCCTATTGTCTCCTCTGACTATTACTAAAGAATACTGAATAATCCCCAATCTGTAAAATGGGTCACTGCCGCCAGTGGGATCTCTTAAGTTTCCACCAGCCCTGTGTTCAACATGTGCCGCCACAACCCGTTTATAACGGGCAGTGTTTTCAGGATGACCTGTGGAGGAATAAGGAGACACTTAAGGAAATATATGGTGGTTGTGATGATCAACAGAGGCACGTGGTTCCAGAGCAGCCTCAGCCTTTGCATTCTCATGCTGAAACACCACGTGGCAGCATTTTCTCCTCAAATGGTATTATTGCAGATGCTCACTCTGAATTCTTACTTTTGTCCAGAGGCGGCAGAAAGTTTCTTACAAACGATTGTTCTGGGGATGCTGGCAATGCATTCTCACACTTTTCCACCAGGTGTCGGCATGATTTCACGAGTAATTTTATTGGGGATGCTGGAAAAGCATTCACAATTCCATTCAACAGGTGGAAACATTTTCAACAGAATGAATCCATTGGTGAACTTGTGGGTGCATTCTCACGTTTACCCACCAGGTGGCAGTATTGTTCGAACTGAGGATCATACTTGGGATGCTTGTGGAGATGCAGAAGATGCATTTTCTCGTTTGTCCACCAGGTGGTGGCATTTTGACACCACGAGATTTTATTGGCTATGCTGACAATGGAAGCTAGTGTGTGTCAAGCAGGCAGCAGAATTATTTTACCGCACGATTTCGCTGGAGATGCTTTCAATGGCTCTATATTTATCAGTTGGCATCAATATTCCACTAGTGAATATCAGGAATGTTCTGGAAGTGCATTCTCACGCTTTTCCACCAGGTGGCAGAATTTTCCCACAACGTGCTTTTACTGAGGATGCTGGCAAGGCATTCCCACGTTTTTGTCTCTACAGCTGTCTGCATTTTCCCTCCACTGTCCCATTTTGGGGAAACTGGCAATGCATTTTGGCGCTGAAACATGAGATGGCAGCATTTTTCCACCAACGATTCTGTTTGAGATGCTGGCAATGCTTTCCCACGTTTGTCTAACACGTCTGTGGAAGCATTTTTACTACCAAATTATATTATTGGGGGTGCTGAAAATTCAGTCTCAAGTTTGTAAAAGACTTGGCTACATTTTCCACAAATGTGATTATTTTGTGGATGTTGACAAGGCATTCTCACGTTTTAACAGCCATTGAACCTACTTTCCCAAAAATGATTCTATTGGGAATAGTGGCGTGGCACTTTCACTTTTGTTCAATAGCTGGCAACACTTTCACCACAAAGTATCGTTTGGGGAATGCTGGAAGCACATTCGCCCAAAGTACTTTGTAGAAGTACTTTTCCACAAAATGATTTTACGGCGGATGCTGGCAATGCATTCTTCAGTCTCTCAAACAAGAGGCCACATTTTCCACCAAACGATTACTTTGGTTGTGCTGGCAATGCATTCCCACATCTGTCCACAAGGTGGCCACATTTTTTTACCAAGGGATTGTCCTGAGAACGCTGGCAATGCATTCTCTTGCTCGAATACCAGGTGACAGCATTTTCTCCACAAGTGATCTTATTGGAGATGCTGTAACTGCATTTTCACATTTGTAGAAAGGTGACTGGTTTCTTATTTACAAATGATTGTTTTAAGGCTGCTGGCAATTCCTTCTCACACTCCAACACCAGGTGCAGTATTTTCCCACCAAATGATATTATTGAGGATCCTGGCACTGCATGCTCCTCCTTGGAGAACAAGTGGCGGCAATTTTCCACCATGTAACTTCACTGGGGCTTCTGGCGAAGCATTTTCACTTTTGTCCAATAGGTGGAAGCATTTTCCCACAAGTGATTTCACTGGGGATGCTGGCAATGAACACTCACACAAGTCGACAAGATAAGGGCATTTTGCCACAAGAGATTTTCATTGTGAATCTTGGCAATGTATTTTCAAATGTGTCCGCCATTTGGCAGCCAGCATCATCTCAGAAGGGATTTTCATGAGCATGCTGGCAATGCATTCTCACACTTGTCAAACATGTGGCGGCCTTTTTCCAACAGCTGATATTATTGGGGCTGCTGGCAATGCATTGTGAAGCCTGTTTACAACAAGCCCACATTTTCCCACCAAATGTTATTATTGCACATAAAGGCAATGGTTTCTCCCGCTTGTCCACCCGTTGGCACCTTGACATCACAAGTGATTTTGTTTGGTAAGCTGAGAATGCATTCTTACGTTTGTTCAGCCAGTTGCGGAATTTTTCCACCAAGCGACTTTATTGCTGCTGGCTGTACATTCTCACGTTTGTCCAACTATTCGCCGCAGTTTTCCCCTAAAGTGATAGTGTGTGTGTGGGTGTGGATGTTGGTTTTGAATTCTCACACGTGGACATTGCCTATCAGAACTTTAGGCCCAAATCACTTTATTGCGATTCCAGAACATGCATTCTCACTCTTGTCCACCAGTTGGCACCTTGATCTCAGTAGGGATTTCACTGGGGATTCTGGGAAATCATTCATACAGTCGTTTAGCACCTGGTGGCCTTTTTCTCAAAGAGTGATTTTGTTGGGGATGCAGTCAATGCATGCTTCACCTCGTCCACCAGGGGGCAGAATATTTCCACCAAGTTTTTTTTAAAGGGGATGCGTTTAATGCTCTCTCACTTACCTCCACAAGGTGGCAGCATTTTTAAAACAAATGCTTTTCTTGGGAATGCAGGGAATGCTCTCTCACCTTTGTAAACAATGTCAGGTAATTTCTCATCAAACGTGTTTACGGGAGATGCCTGAAATACACTATCACCTTTTATTCAAAGGGGCAGCATTTTTTCAACCAAATAATTTTACAGGGGCTGGCAATGGATGCTCACGTTTGTCCCACAGTTGGCAGCATTTGTCCCAGAGAAAGTTTTTTTGCGGGGATGCGTGGCAGCGTTTCGCCCCAAATGATTTAATTGAGGATGCCTGCAAGGCAGTCTCAGGTCTCTACATGACGTCGCAGTAGTTTTCAACCACATGATTGGATCGGGGATACTATCAACGCATTCTCACCCTTTTGCATTTTGCCGACAGAGAGGTTTTGTGGTGATTCTGACAATACATTCTCAGACTTATCTGAGAATTGGCAGTATTTCCGTACAAATGACCTTACTGGGGATGCTGGCAATGTATTCTCACGATTGTCCACAGAGGACAGCATTTTTAATCAAATAATTTTATGGGAGATGCTACGCAGCCATTCTTGCACTTGTCAACCAGAAGGCAGGTTTTCCCCAGTATGATTTTATTGGGCATGCTGGCACTGCATTCTTAATCTTTTTCATAGGTGGCAAAACTTTCCCAAAAACTTATTATTTGGGGGATACTGGCAATGAATTGTCATTCTCAAGCATCCGTTGGCAGCATTTTTTAGCTAATGATTTTGTTGGGGATGCTCGCCATGCGCTTTCATATTTGTCGACCAGTGCACCAGGAGGTGCTCCAGGCACATAAGTTAGAGATGGAGAATATGGACTTGCAAGGAAGCAGAGCCTAACGGAAAATCTTGATAACGCATTGCCAGATTTCTCAATAAAATCCCTGTGAGAGCTCAGTTCCGTATTATGTTCGAACGTTGGAAGCAAATGCCAGGATCCCCAATAAAATTGTTTGGGTCAAAGATGCCGCTTCCATGTGGGCAAGCGTAAGACTGCCTTGACATTATTCCCCATAAAATCATTCTAGGAACAGTGCTGCCTCTTAATGGATAATCTTGAGAATGCATTTTCAGCATCTACAAAATAATCACCAGAGTGAACATATAGGCCATCGGCTGGACAAATGTAAGAATGCCTTCTGAGCCTACCAAATAAACTTGCATAAATGTCCAGTGTTGGGTCCTAAAAAAATGATGGATTTCTAAGTATCCTCCCTGTTGGGAGGTCGGTCACACATTAGGAACAGGCAACCAGGTGGGAGACTTCACAGTTGAACCAAAGTCCCTCTCTAGAAGTATGGCTGCACAGTGTTTTGCTGAGAGAATCAGTCTCTGAGGCCGAAGATCCCAAGCGACATTTAGCAAGGGGTGGAATAAGGTGCACAGATACCTGTGGCGAATTGAGTCAAGGCGTGTGGGAAGTCAGAAGTGTATGAGGTTCATTTGGGCAAGAATCCCCTGCTGGAAGAGTAAATGAGCAGAGGGACAATAAGAAGGAGAGTGTGCCACAGCCCTCACACACAACACACACAAGCACACACACACACATGCACACACACAGAGGCAAAGGCATGGACATGGATTTGTGTTGGGCAATCTCTGGACTATGATGTCCACAGTCAGTACACCTTGCCCATTTTTGACACTTTTTACATTTCCTCAAATGGACATGGCCTCCTGTGAATATGATTGTTTATTGACTTTGTTCCTTCAGACCAAGCCCTTGTGCAACCAACTAATCCTTAAGCAATATCAAGTCATCCTTGCTACTCGTCACTGAAACCCAAGGAGTGGATGAGAGAAAGTCAGAATGAGAGAAAGACCAAAAGAGCAAAAGCAATGGAAACAAATAAAAAGTTACTAATCTAAAAGGAGTCAGACTGAGACCTTATCTTGGCGGTAATAATCCTGATGATCCAACTCTACCAGAATGTAGGTAGGCTACAGTCCTCTCCAGCCACAGTTCTTCCCTTTGACTGTCACTTCAGTCTCAGATATCCCTTATACTGGAATAGCCTCTACTGCCCGGGCATTTCTCCCTGTGGATATTACCAGGGGTCCCTGTGGATCTGTGGGAAGTGTTAAAGAAAACGAATTCTGAAGTGGGAAACGTGAGTTGCCTTAAGAAAGAGCCCACTAGACACCGAACCGAAGGATACCTAAAGATGCTAAGGCAAAATAGGACTTCCTCAGGAACGTTTCTCTACAGGTACAAGGCCCATACACTGAGGCTCACAGTGAGGGCCGGGGCTGAATACGATGATGCCTGCTGTAGTCTCACAGTCTGGAAGAAATGTTTCAGAAGCCCAACAGCAAAGGGGAGCGAGTGGGGTGTCCAGGAACCTTTTCCACGCTACGTGACCACATCCCAAGCCCCTGTCTGTAGGCTCAGTGAGACCACACTGAGCACAGCAAGAACCCATAGCCGGCCCTGAAGTGTCTGTCTTTACTGTATGGCTTATTCTTGACCCTTTGGTCAAATATTAATTGACCATGATGGCACGGGTCAATTTCAGGATTCTGTACTTTTCCATTGATCTATGTGCCTGTTCCTGTGCCAGAAGCAGGTTGTTCTGATCACAGTGGCTTTGTCCTACAGCAGGATATTCAGTAATGTGATCCTACAACTCTGTTCTTTCTCAAGAATACTGTGGGTGCACGGGGTCTTTTTTGGTTTCCTATAAATTTTCGAAACATTTTTTCCAGCTCTGTGAAATATACCGTTGGAATTAATGACAATTGTGTTGAATTTATAGATTGTTTTGGGTAGTATGGATATTTTGATAATGTTAATTCTTTCAGTCTATAATTCTTTCACTCCTTTGTATCTTCCTCTATTTCTTTTTTCAATGTCCTGTTTCTGAATACAAGTCTTTTACATCCTTCTTTGACTTTACTCCTAGGTGTCTTATTTTTTCAGTTGCAATGGTAAATGGTATAGTCTTTTCTAAGAGTTCATAATTGGTGTAAAAAAAAAAAATGCCATCAATGTGTTGATGTTAATTTTGCTTCCAGCTTCCTTGCCAAATTCATTAATTATATCCACAAGTACTCGGTGGACTCTTTAGATTTTTATGTACAATATCATGTCATCTGCAAGTAATGACAGTTAACCTTCTCTCTTCCAATATGGATGCCTTTTATGTTCTCTTTTTGTCTGCTCGCTGTGGCTAGGACTTCCAGTAGTATGCTGAGCAGTAGTGGTGAAAGGGGCAACCGTGTCTTATTCCTCTTCTTAGGGGATATGGTTTTAGCCTTTGCACGTTGAGTATGATTTTGGCTCCAGGTATGTTGTATATGGCCTTTATTATGTTGGGATATATTCCCTCTATTTCCACTTTGCTCCCAGTTTTTTCCAAAATGGGTGCTGGATTTTCTAGAATATTTTCTCTGTATCTATTGATATGATCATAAGATTTTTGTCCTTCATTTTGTTTGTCTATCACATTTGTTGATTTGCGAATATTATACCAGCCCTGCGTCTCCAGAATAAATCACACTTGGTCATGGTGTATGATCTTACTTAATGTATTGCTGGATAAAACTTGGTAATATATTTTCTGAGGATTTTGGCACCTATGTTCATGAGGGATGTTGGTCTGTGAAATTCTTTATTTGCAGGATCTTCATCTGGTTTTGGGATTATTATAATACTGGTCTCATAAAAATATCTCCCTCCTCTGGAATTTTCTAAAATATTTTGAGGAGAGCGGGTTTTAATTCTTCTTTAAATGTTTAGGTAAGCTCGCATGTAAATCCATCTGGCCCCAGACACTTGTTTGCTGGAAGTTTGTTCTTATTACTTCTTCAATTGCATCCATTTTTACTGGCCTTCCAGGTTTTCTGGTTCTTTCCGATTGAGTTTTAGCAGATTGTAGGTTTTGAGGAATGTGTCCATTTTAGGCAGCTTCCCCACTTTATTGTTGTGCATAGTGTTTTCTTAGTATTCTTTCTGTTTCTGTCATGTCAGTTGTTATATCGCCTCTTTCACATCTGATTTTGTTTTCTTGGGTCCTCACCGTTTGTTTTTTGGTGTGTCTGGCTAAAGATTCATCGATCTTATTTCTGTCAGAAAACTAGTTCTTACTTTCATTGATATTTTGTACTGTGTTTTTGGTCTCTGTGTCATTCACTTCTGTTCTGATCTTCACTATTTTCTTTCTTCTGCATCTCCTCGAAATGTTCAGGTCCTCTTCCCTTTTTAATATTGGGTTGTTGTTTTTGTCTTGTTACTTACATAAGAAATAAAAATGACTTTACATTCTGAATTCTGTGTTTTATTTTAATCTCTGATAGCAGATTTATTTCCCTTGAGAAATTGCTGTAAAATATACGTCATCTAAAACTAAACATTTTAAACTATACGCTTCAGTGGTTTTAAAATTGGAATAATGTAGAACTGTTACAGCATAACAAGAAGCTAGAAAAATTCCAGGACAAGTTGAAAGGGAAACTGAGACAGATTTTTAGACAGCAGTTTGACTTAAGCCTATCTTCCCTAAGCCAAAGGCACTGGAGAATAAATAGTATGTATTAGATGGGAAAGATGCAGAAACCCAGGTGCAGAAACTAGGGTAGAGGAAACCACCTGGACAGGAACCCCCAGAGGCCTACAAGGGACAAAGACTGGGAAAACAAGAACTTTGTCCCCAGGTAATCTATTCTCCCAGAGCATGTCATGGGTCATGCGGTGGAGACCCCCTAAGCATTCCTCCCTAAAGATACCTTTTAAGTCTCAGTTGTATTTCAGCTCCAGGCCCATAAAAGCATTAAGACAAGACAAGTGGCATTGGAGTGGACTCAGGACCAGACACATTGACAAATGAGGCCCTTCCTGGCATGGACTAATCAGTGGCGACCAGCACCCTGAAAGGGCACCCCTGGAAAGCTGATGAATATTCTCTTGAGAACTCCCCTGAAACCTCCCATAAGATTTCCCACCTGCAAGAGAGATAAATATGCTCAGGACAAAGGACCAAGTGTGAGCTCCCCTACACCACAGGAAAGCGTGACAGCGCCAGTTTCCTCCTTCCTTCTGCGGGGGCCCCATGGTGCTTTCAACCAGGGGAGCAATGGGCAGTGGCAGCTCATCCCAGGCTTGTCTTCTGAAACTGTCTGAAAGGTCTTGGAAATGTGTCCAAGGCCCCCTTTTCTCTGACTTCCCAGTGAGCAAAGGCAGCCCAGCCTAGGCTATCCTGTTACTTCGTCTATGCACCTGCCTTGGTTCACCATCCAAAGTACATTTTTATTACAGCCATTAAAGCTTTGGGTTTTTTTCTTCATTTTTTTCTCTTGATTGAAATCTTTCCTTCAAGATGACAAGAGCTGAGGTCTTCTGCCTGTATCCCCTGTAACACAACCATCAGCTTTTCACTTCGGAAACCTTAATGTCAACATAAAAGAAAGCCTCATCCCATTTAAAGAGTATATCCAATTCTACTCTGGACTATTTCCTCATTTACACTGATGTCTTTCCCATCTCCATGGCTATGCTATTGCTATAGTCGTTGTTGTTAACCCTCACTAGAGGATATTGTTTTCATTGACTTCCAGAGAGAGTGGCATGGAAGAAGGGGTAGAGAGAGAGAGATATGCCTCAGTGTTAGAGACACAGACATTGGTTGCTTTTCTAATTCGCTGCACACCTGGGATGAGGAATGAATCTACAACCTAGGTATGTGCCCTCAACTGGGAATCAAACCTGAGACCCATCAGTGTGCAGGCCGACACTATACCACTGAGCCCCGCTGCCCAGGGTAGATATGCCTTTTTAAATATAAAGTTTGTAGGTATATTTAACTTGAAATTGGTAGAGGTTTTAAAATGATTTCTTTAGTTTTACTCATGTTTTCATTGGTGATTTGCCACTATTATATTACTGGCATTAATTTTGCAACAGTTTGTATGTAGCAGGGAGGAAACACTTTTAGATCAGGGTCCAAATAGAGTAGTGTATATGAACTTTTTTTGTTAAAAACTTTTATAGCAATGAGAACCAGAAAAATTTCTACTAAACTATCTAACAGTACAACTGAAAGATTTAGAAAGAGAACAGAAAACAAGAAAAGGCCCATAGGAAGTAAAAGGAAGAAAATAATAGAGATCAGAGCCTAAATAAATAACGTAGAGACTAAAAAATTCAAAAAGGTCAATGCAACCAAGAGCTTGTCTTTGAATAGATAATCAGTGCGATGAACTTTTAACCCAACTCACCAAAAACCAAAGACAGAGGTCAAAAATAAATAAACTGAGGAACAAAAGAAGTGAAGTAACAACTGATACCACTGAAATACAAAAGCAAATACACTGAACAACTATATGCCAACAACCTGGATGAAAGAGACAAATTTCTGGAAATACACAACCTTCCAATACTCAGTGAGGAAGAATCAGGCATGCTGAACACGTTGATAAAAACCGGTGAAATTGGAACAGTGATTTTTTAAAAATGCCCAAGAAAAAAAGCGCCAGGCCCAGACAGTTTCAGAGGGGAGTTTTATCGAACATTCAAAAAATAATTCAAATTGTTCCAAAAAGTCCGAGAGGAACAAACACGCCCAAGCTCTTTTTTGGCAGCCTGAATAATCCCAATTACAAAACCAGGTAAAGACCTTGCAAAGAAAGAATTACAGGCCAATATCCGTGATAAACAAAGATGCTAAAATCTCCAAACAAATATTAGCAAATTGGATCAAGCAATATGTTAAACAGATCATACCCCATGACCAAGTGGGGTTTATTCCAGGGATGCAAGTTTGGTACAGTATTCACAAATCTATAAATGCGATGCATCACAGGAACCATTTGACAAACAAATATCTCATGATCATCTCAGTAGGTGCAGAAAGAGCAACAAAACCCAGCGCCCATTTTTGATAAAAACTCTCAGCACAGTGGGAATAGAGGGATCATGCCTAAACACATTAAAGTCCTTATAGGGCAAACCTTCAGTCAACTTCATACTCAATGGGCAAAAACTAAAACATATCCCCTAATAAGAGGAACAAGACAGGGACGTCCACTTTCACCATCTTATTCAACAGAGTGTTGGAAGTCCTTGCCACAGCGATCAGACAAGGAGAAAACATAAAAGGCATCCAAATTGGAAAGGAGAAATAAAACTGTCACTGTTTGCAGATGACCTGATATTGTATGCTGAGAACACTAAAGAGGTCACCAAAAGACTTCTAGATTTAACAAATGAATTCAGCTATGCAGCAGGATAGAAAATTAATGCCCAGAAATAAATGGCATTTTTAAACGACATTCATGATCTCTCAGAAAGAGAAACTAAAACAAACAAACAAACAAAAAAAACACATTTAACGTGCAACAATAACATTAAGATACTTAGGAATTAACTTAACCAAAGGGGTGAAAGACGTGTACTTGCAAAACAAACATGTTCAAAAAAGAGATAGAGGAAGATATAAACAAGTGTAAGAATGTACCATGCTAATGGATTGCTAGAATCAACCTCATTCAGATGTCCGTACTCCCCAAAGCAATCTATAGATTCAAACTATTCATAAAATACCAATGTCCGATATCACAGACCTAGAAGAAGTAGTGCAAAAATTTAGACACAAAAAGGACAGGACCCCAAATCGCTGCAGCAATTTTGGGAAGAAGAAAAAAGTGGAAGGAATCAAAATAATACATATCAAGATATAGTAAAGCCATTTTAATCGAAACAGGATGGAACTGGCAGAAGACCAGCCTTAATGATATAAATGGAACTGAACAGAGAACCCAGGAATTGACCCAACTCATTACACTCAATTGAGATTTTACAAAGGAGGCAGAGCATACAGTGGAGTAAAGGAAGTCTCTTCAATAAATGG
This sequence comes from Miniopterus schreibersii, assembly GCF_964146895.1. Lineage (NCBI taxonomy): Eukaryota > Metazoa > Chordata > Mammalia > Chiroptera > Miniopteridae > Miniopterus > Miniopterus schreibersii. Next base: position 11,140,932 of record NC_138120.1, on the reverse strand, counting down.
TGTTGGGAAAATTGGACAGGAACTTTCAAAATAGTGCAACTAGACCACTATCTTGCACCACACACAAGGATCAACTCCAACTGGATAAAAAACTTAAAGGTAAAACATGAAACCATTAAAAATCCTTGAAGGAAATGGAGGCAGCATGATCTCAGACATCTCTCATTGCAATATGCTTACCGATACACTGCCTAGGGCAATGGAAGCAAAGGAGAAAATAAACAAATGGGACTACAGCAAAATAAAAAGATTCTGCACAAAGAAACCATCAACAAAATGCAAAGGGAACTCATTATATGGGAGAACATATTTGCCAATGATACATCTGATAAAGGGTTACTACCCCTAATATTTTAAGAAACACACCTTCACAAGAGGAAGACAAACGATCCAATTAAAAAACGAGCAAAGACCTAAGTAGACACTTCTCCAAAGAGCGCATAAAAATGTCCAAGAGACATATGAAAACTGCTCAGTGTCACTAATCACCAGAGAGATGAAAATTAAAACAATAATGGGGTATCACCTGAGGTCTTCCAGAATGGCTACGTTTTCAATAAGTCAACAAACAAAAAGTGCCTGTGAGGGTGTGCAGAAAAGCTCACCCTAGTATACTGCTGGTGGGAATGCAGACTCGTGCAGCCTCTATGGAAAACATTATGACATAGGAGGTTTTCTCAAAAATTGAAATACAGAACTGCCATTGAACCCAGTGACCCCACTGCTTGGAATATGTCCTACGAAAGCAGGAACATCGATCAGGAAGAATGTATAAACCCCTCTGTTCAGAGCAGCACACTTTACAATAGCTACGCTCGTGAGTTCACAGGAATGGGTACATGAATCTGCTTTGATTCTGAGTGACGGTAGACATGCACACTCCTGCATCTTCCTTCAGCTTCCTGCCTGAACATGATGCCACACTGCAGTTCTTCAGACTTTCTGTCTCTTCCCAATGCCGTAGTGGCCTGGCGTCATAGGCTATCCTTCCGAGCCTCAGGGTGTTCATGTGAGAGAAAAATGTCCCAGCTACCTGACAACCCAAGGGGGAGCCCCACTGGCATCTCCTCACATGTCCTCTAAGTGCCTTCTCCTGGTTCCAACATCCTCAAGTAGCCCTTACTGATTTTCTGGCAGAGCAAAAAGTGATCGTCAAGAGACGGCAGGGATCTGACTAAAAATCCAAAAGCAGGGGAACACACCAAGCTCTCTTAGGGCATTGCAAGCAAGCCTCCACCTCAGCAATCCTGTCAGACCCTGCCACGCTGTGGGCAGACAACTAGTTGAAGTAGTTAAGGCTGCTGTTCTGGTGCCTGGAGCTGTTGGCCCATCGTTCATAATGCTGGCACCACTGAATGCAAGAGGCATAGGATGCACTGTATCCTGCAGCATGAGGAGTGTGTGGAGAAGGGCACATCACCTTTCAAGTTCTATGCACTTCCTGCTGCTGCCCATAGAGAGAGCCTGCTCCCGCCTGTGATGGTAATGAGATACTCCTTCACAGTGGCAGTACTGCATTAGTATGATTTGCTACAAAAGGACAGTTAACCTTGCCATCATCCCTGGCATGTCTGACTCCCTCCACCTGCAGAAGGAATGTGGGTGGGGGTTAGGGACATCTCACTCCTGGACACCCAAGTTTCCCTGCTTACATGGACAGGTTATATTCTCAAGGCCCCTCCCTTTCCAGCACCAGTACCTGCAACATCACCTTCACATTGATCGTGTGGCTATGAAAGAACTAAAACATGGAGATCTACAAAACAGCCTGGCTTGGCCTGAACCACCTATCTTCTGGCCCCATTCCTTCTGCATAAGAGGCACAGAGGAACACAGAGGTTCCTGGGGTTACAGGTGCCTGCACCCATGCGGTCACACTGATTCCTCACAGGCTTTGATATCCCCACACCCTTGCCTGCACACGGCTTCACAGGATACCCTGATTCACGCACGTCACACGTTCCTGCCTCTGATGGAGGACTTGGGCATGCCCACACCATTTTGGGCTACTAAAACAGCTCTTCCAAACTGTGACTGGACAGAGGGCATCACGCTACTCAGCCCCGCCCCTCACTGTCAGCCTCAGTGTATGGGCCTGAGAACTGTGGTGAAACATTCCTGAGGAAGCTCTATGTTACCCGAGCATTTGCAGCTTTCCCAGGGTTTGGTGTCTGGGGGGCTCTTGCTTACGGCTGCTCACGTTTCCCACTTCAGAATCCATTTTCTCTACCGCTTTCCCACAGATCCACAGTGACCCCTAGTAATATCCACAGGGAGAAATGCCCGGGACATTACAGGCTGCCCAGCCTGTGGGCTATCTGAGGCTGAAGTGACAGGCAAAGGGAAGAACTGTGGCTGGAGAGGACTGTAGCCTACATTCTGGTAGAGTTGGATGATCAGGATAACTACGGCCAAGGTACGGTCTCAATCTGACTCCTTTTACATCAGTTCTCTTGTTTTTGTTTCCATTACTCTTGCTCTTTCTGTCTTTTCCTCATTCTGACTCTTTCTTCCATCTACCCATTGGGTTTCAGTGACCCGTAGAAAGAATGACTTGATACTGCCTAAGGGTTTCTTCATTTCAGGAGAAAGGCTCGGTCTGAAGGAACAAAGTAAATAAACAATCATATTCACAGGAGGCCATTGTTATGTGAGGAAATGTAATACCGTCAAAAATGCACAAGGTGTACTGGCTGTGGACACCATGGTCCAGAGATTGCCCAACACAACTTCACGTACATGCCTGTGCCTCTGTGTGTGTTGTGTGTGAGGGCTATAGCACACTCTGCATCTTATTGTCCCTCTGGTCATTTACCCTTCCAGCTGCGGCTTCGACCCCAAGTGAACCTAATATCCAGACTGACTCCTCACATGCCTTTGCTCTCTTCCCCACAACTCCTACATGCAATTTATACTCCCACTGGCTAAGTGTGGTTCTGAATCCTGGGCTCAGAGCATGATTCTCGCAGCAAATACAGTGCTCTCATACTTCTAGGGAGGCCTTCTGCTTCAAGTGTGAAATGCACTGGGAAGCCTCCCACCGCGTTGCCTGCTGTCAATGTGTGAGCTGACCTCCTACAGAAAGGAACCTGGAAATCCATCATCCTTTCGGAGCTAGCAGTGGACATTCAGGCCCTTGCTCCCAAATCCCTTTCCTTGAGCTACCTTACGTCCCTGGGTCCATTAGTATCACCCACTTCAATGGACTTACTCTTAGTTCTCCCTCCTCCCCAGCCTCCAGCACACAGAAAGAATTCTGTCTTCTCATACTGTCCTAAAGCATAACTTAACCACCACTGCAACTGCACAGGCCCAGCCCTCACAGGCAATGGTCATTCACAGGCAGCCAGTTGTAATGCCCCAAACTAGGGACAAACACCACAGAGACAGACACTATTGATGCTCTTGATTTATGTGTTCCAAGAACACACGACAAACAGACAAACAGAGCTGATGCTCCTGCTTTAACTTTCCATTTCATACCGTGCTCTGGATCTCTCTGTGACTGAATACCTGGTCACACAGACATTCTGCTCCATTGTCCTGTGCAGGAACATAATGTCTGCTTGAAAACACATACTTATGTCAAAACCTTCTTATGTGCACTTCTCTATTTGAAGGAAAATGGATGGTCCCTCCTATTTAACTCACACTGTGGGAGATACCCTAACACAATAATTGACTATCATCTCCTATCAAACTTCCTAAAGAGTATAGTATAATTATTGGTGGCCCTAACATGAAGAGTCGGTCATTGCTGAAATTAGGATCTCTTAAATTTCCCGCTGCCTTGTGTTGGATGCATCACACCACACCACCTTTTTAATGAGCAGTGACCTCAGGGTCACCCAGTTAGGAATTTGGACACACCTAAGGAAATATTTGATGGTTGCAATGATCCATAAAAGGAAGTGGTGGCACAGCAGCCTCAGCCTTTGTATGAAAAGACTCCTGGACAAGTGTGGGAAGGGTCAGAGGAAGGACATCATGGGAGCCTCCATTTAAGGAATAGTAGACAGGCCTAAGGGTGAGGGAGGTGGCCTGGAGCGAGAGTTCAGAGGAGTGGGTCAATGAATCTGCTTTGATTCTGAATGATTTTGCACATGCACACTTCCTCATTTTACATCAGGTGTCCCTGTCTGAATATAATTCCCACTGCAGTGCTACATACTTCCTTTCTCAACCTGATTCTCTGAGGACCTGACATAACAGGCTCTATTCCTCCCAGTATCAGGGCGTCCATGAGAGAAAGCAATGACCCAGCTACCTAGCAAACTAGGGGCAAGTGTCCAGGAACAGTCCCCCTCACCTGTACTCCTCTACCTTCACTCTCCTGGGGCCAAGCTCCTCGCATAGTACTTGAGATGATTAGACCACACTTCTATTACTGATGTTCTAGCAGGGCAAACAGGACTAGTCAGAAGAAGCCAGGGATCTCACTTTACGAACCCAAGAGGTAGGGGAACCCAAAGCTCTCCTTCTGCATTGCCACCGAGGCCCAACCTCAGTATCCTGTCATATCCTTCCAGGTCGCAGCATTTTTCTCCTAAATAACATTGTCGGGAATGCTGGAAAGGCATTCTCACGCTTATCCAATAGATGGCAGCTTTTCGTTTCAAATCATGTTATTGGGGATGTTGGCAATTCATTCTCATGCTTGTCAAAACATGGCAGCTTTTTTTTACAAATAAAGTTACTGGGCAGGCTGGCAATGCATATCCACACTTGTCCACGAGATGGCAGCATGACTTCACATGTCATTTCATTCGGGATGGTACCACTGCATTCTCTCGTTTCTCCACCAGGTGGCAGCACTTTTCCACCAAATGATTTCATTGGGCATGCACGGTAGGCATGCTCAGGTATGCCCAAAAGTTGTTTGCATTTGCCTCAAAATGTCATTTCTTTCGTGATGCTGGAAATGGATTCTCATTCTTGAACAGTCACAACATGCAGTTATGTCCGCACGTGCCAAAAGGCGGATTCTAACAGAAAAATACAGTTTGCACATACTTCTACAAAGGGAATTTGGTTTAACTGTGAAATGAACGTAAAACCCCGGCCTGGTTCCCTGCTGTCACTGTGTGAGCTGACTCCCTAAAGCGAGGGTATGGCAAACGCATCATCCTTTATAACTTATCACTGCAAATTCCGACCCTTGCACACAAGGCCTTTCCTTGAACTCCCTTATCACCCAAGGGAAAATGGTAAACTCTATTGGACTTTCACTGATTTCTTAATCCACCACAGTCTCTACCACACAGAAAGAATTTTGGCTTCTGATACCATCAGAAAACACAACTTAGCCACTTCTGCAATTGTAAAGGCCATGCATTCACGGGGCGGGTAATTCAGAGTGTCCATTGTCAAGGCAAACAATACATAAACAGGCACATTAGATGCTCTCGCTTTATCTTGCCATTTATTCCATGTGCTGCATATATCCATGGCTGAATGCCTTTCCACAGGGACATTCTGCACCTAATTTCTACGCAGGAAAAGAATCTTTGCTTGAAACACCTTTTAATCTGAAAAAGCTTCTCACGTGCACTACTTATATTGGAAGGTCCCTCCTATAGTTCTCACACGTTAAATGCGTGCAGTAAACACAGCAAACCTGGTATCATCTCCTCTGAGGATAATCAAAAAGTATTTAAAAATCATGTCAAGCCCAAACCTGTCAAAGTTGGAATCTCTTCCGTTTTCTCCAGCCATGCATTCAACAATTCCCACCACAACTAGGTTGTGATGGACAGTGTACCCAGGAAGGCCAGCGATACAATTCAGGAAATACATGGTGGTTGTGATGATCAATAGAGGGATGTGGTGGCACAGCAGCCTCAGCATTTTCATGAAGGAGGATTCTGGAAAATTGTGGAGAGGGTTCTAGGAAGCACATCACAGAACTTCTATTTAATGCATGGTAGGCAGGCCTGAGGGTGGTGTTGGTGACCTGAGGTGTGAGATCAGAGAAATAGGCCAAAGAATCTACTTTCATTCTGAGTGACAGAGGAAACAGACATGACCTCATCATCCTTCAGCCTCCCCCAAGTGAACATGATTGGCACTGCAGTGCTCAGAACTTCCAGCCTCATCCTCACACTGTGATGATGTCACAGGCTGTATTTCTCCCAGCTTCAGTGTGTTCATGTGAGAAAACAATGTCCCAGCTCCCTGGCAATCCAGAGGCAAGTGAAGAGTTGGTCTCTGCTCACCTGTTATCATCTATGTCCCCTCTCCTGATGCCAACATCCACTCATAGTTCTCACTGTTGATCTGGAAAGCAAAAATGGGCTCCACAGGAGAGGCCAGGCGTCTAAACCACAAACCCAAAAAGCAGGGGATCACACCAAGCTCTCTAATGGCATTTCCTGCAAGGACCCACCTAAGCAATCCTGTCAGATCCCGAAACATGGTGATCAGAGACGAAGTTGAAGAAGTGAATGCTGCTGTTCTGCCTGCAGTTGTAGGCCTGTCGTTCATACTGCAGGTACCACTGAATGTGAGTGGAATGGGTCACCCTGTATCCTGCAGCTTGAGGAGTGTGTGGAGAGGAACCTGTCACCTTCCAACTTGGACACACTTCTTGCCGCAGGCCATGCAGGGAGCCTCCTCCCTCCTGTGATGGTTATGAGAGGATCCTTCACAATCACAGTATCGTGGATGTAGGGGTTTTTGTGAAAGAGCAGCACAGTCTTGCAGCGATTGCTGCCATGCCAGGCTTCCTTCACCTGCAAAAGAACAGTGGATCCGGTTTAGGGTGATAACTTATTCCAGAACTCCCGCCTATTCCTTCCTGCAGGGATAGGATTTTTTCACAAGCTCTCTACCTCCCCAGCCGTGGTCTGCACAGCCTGACCTTCAGATTGATCATGTGGCTGAGCATGGTTTCATCTTGGTCACTGATAATGGCTGACACTTCCAGATTGTTGACAAATTGCAGCAGGTCAAAACGCCTGCACGCTGCAAGCTGAACATGAAACAGCTACAAAAAGGAGCAGATCCTTAAAGCAGCTTGGATTGCTCCCACCTCTCTAACCCCTAGCCCAGCTCCTTCACCATAAGATGCAAAAAGAGAGCACAGTGGTTCTTGTGGGCTCCATGTGTTTATACACACACGGGCACACTGTTTTCCTGACAGCCTTTGACCTCGCCTGCATACTTGCCTGCTGAGGGCTTAACAGGATACCTTTATTTGTGGACATCACTCATTCCTGCCTCTCACTGACTTGGATATACAGAGGACTTGGACATGCAGCCCCCCTCGAGTGCAGCATTACCCCAAGAAGAACCTGAGTGACACAGAGCAGTGTGGAGGCAATGGCCCTTGTTCTGCGCATGAGTCTGATCTGGGACGGTGCTCCTGAAGCCCAGGGAGAGTTTCTGTGGTACTGGTGAGATAAAAGGGTGTCTCTGAGATTTTGGATCACACTGTTCTCACTATCCTGAGCTTCACTCCAATGTGTCTATTTGTTTCTGAGCTACCTATCCCCACTGATACATTTCTCATGCACAAGGGCAGGCATATTGCGTTCCCTTCTGTAGAGTCAAGGATACACTATTGACTCAGCATCTGGCAATGCACTGAACGTTTGTGCTTTTCAGTTCTAAACAGGGCTGCCGCCGCTGCCAGGTACTGGGCTTGAGCCAGCAGAAGGATCTGCTCACTTGTAAGTTCACGGGCTACATTCCTAACTTAAGTGCCCGGAGCACATCCAGTGGGGACCAGGTGCACTTCCCACTGAGCCTATCCTCTTCGTGCTCCTGCTCTACTGGCTCTTCTTGTGGATGTTTTGTTTCTTCCTGTGCCTGAGGCTCAACATCAACCAACACCTTCATGACTTTTATGACGTCCTCTCGCCCAGGACAAACTGCTCCCTGCCAATTAATTCCTCCTCAATCAATTCCTTCCCCTCTCCCTGCTCCACCCTGTCTGGCCCTTGTAGAAACTCATGATACATTTCCTCTGCCAAAGCATAACTTACCCACTTCTGCAACTGTAAGGCCCAGCCCTCCCAGGGACTGGTCGATCATTCCAAGGCAGCCAATCGTAAGGCTCAAACCAACACACAAACAACAGACAGACAGACAGACAGACAGACAGACAGACAGAAAGACACGGTACTTGCTCTTAATTTATCTTTCTAACTACATGCCATGCTCTGGATGTCTCTGCATCTCAATGCTTTCCCACAGGGACGTTCTGCATCTATTTCCTGTGCAGGGAAACAATGTTTGCTTGAAAACACATATTCCGCTGAGAAAGCTTCTCATGTGCACTACTCTTCTTTGAAGTAAAATGGACAGTCCCTCCTATTTATCTCACAGTGTGGGAGGTCCCCTGAACACAACAAACCTCCTATTGTCTCCTCTGACTATTACTAAAGAATACTGAATAATCCCCAATCTGTAAAATGGGTCACTGCCGCCAGTGGGATCTCTTAAGTTTCCACCAGCCCTGTGTTCAACATGTGCCGCCACAACCCGTTTATAACGGGCAGTGTTTTCAGGATGACCTGTGGAGGAATAAGGAGACACTTAAGGAAATATATGGTGGTTGTGATGATCAATAGAGGCACGTGGTTCCAGAGCAGCCTCAGCCTTTGCATTCTCATGCTGAAACACCACGTGGCAGCATTTTCTCCTCAAATGGTATTATTGCAGATGCTCACTCTGAATTCTTACTTTTGTCCAGAGACGGCAGAAAGTTTCTTACAAACGATTGTTCTGGGGATGCTGGCAATGCATTCTCACACTTTTCCACCAGGTGTCGGCATGATTTCACGAGTAATTTTATTGGGGATGCTGGAAAAGCATTCACAATTCCATTCAACAGGTGGAAACATTTTCAACAGAATGAATCCATTGGTGAACTTGTGGGTGCATTCTCACGTTTACCCACCAGGTGGCAGTATTGTTCGAACTGAGGATCATACTTGGGATGCTTGTGGAGATGCAGAAGATGCATTTTCTCGTTTGTCCACCAGGTGGTGGCATTTTGACACCACGAGATTTTATTGGCTATGCTGACAATGGAAGCTAGTGTGTGTCAAGCAGGCAGCAGAATTATTTTACCGCACGATTTCGCTGGAGATGCTTTCAATGGCTCTATATTTATCAGTTGGCATCAATATTCCACTAGTGAATATCAGGAATGTTCTGGAAGTGCATTCTCACGCTTTTCCACCAGGTGGCAGAATTTTCCCACAACGTGCTTTTACTGAGGATGCTGGCAAGGCATTCCCACGTTTTTGTCTCTACAGCTGTCTGCATTTTCCCTCCACTGTCCCATTTTGGGGAAACTGGCAATGCATTTTGGCGCTGAAACATGAGATGGCAGCATTTTTCCACCAACGATTCTGTTTGAGATGCTGGCAATGCTTTCCCACGTTTGTCTAACACGTCTGTGGAAGCATTTTTACTACCAAATTATATTATTGGGGGTGTTGAAAATTCAGTCTCAAGTTTGTAAAAGACTTGGCTACATTTTCCACAAATGTGATTATTTTGTGGATGTTGACAAGGCATTCTCACGTTTTAACAGCCATTGAACCTACTTTCCCAAAAATGATTCTATTGGGAATAGTGGCGTGGCACTTTCACTTTTGTTCAATAGCTGGCAACACTTTCACCACAAAGTATCGTTTGGGGAATGCTGGAAGCACATTCGCCCAAAGTACTTTGTAGAAGTACTTTTCCACAAAATGATTTTACGGCGGATGCTGGCAATGCATTCTTCAGTCTCTCAAACAAGAGGCCACATTTTCCACCAAACGATTACTTTGGTTGTGCTGGCAATGCATTCCCACATCTGTCCACAAGGTGGCCACATTTTTTTACCAAGGGATTGTCCTGAGAACGCTGGCAATGCATTCTCTTGCTCGAATACCAGGTGACAGCATTTTCTCCACAAGTGATCTTATTGGAGATGCTGTAACTGCATTTTCACATTTGTAGAAAGGTGACTGGTTTCTTATTTACAAATGATTGTTTTAAGGCTGCTGGCAATTCCTTCTCACACTCCAACACCAGGTGCAGTATTTTCCCACCAAATGATATTATTGAGGATCCTGGCACTGCATGCTCCTCCTTGGAGAACAAGTGGCGGCAATTTTCCACCATGTAACTTCACTGGGGCTTCTGGCGAAGCATTTTCACTTTTGTCCAATAGGTGGAAGCATTTTCCCACAAGTGATTTCACTGGGGATGCTGGCAATGAACACTCACACAAGTCGACAAGATAAGGGCATTTTGCCACAAGAGATTTTCATTGTGAATCTTGGCAATGTATTTTCAAATGTGTCCGCCATTTGGCAGCCAGCATCATCTCAGAAGGGATTTTCATGAGCATGCTGGCAATGCATTCTCACACTTGTCAAACATGTGGCGGCCTTTTCCCAACAGCTGATATTATTGGGGCTGCTGGCAATGCATTGTGAAGCCTGTTTACAACAAGCCCACATTTTCCCACCAAATGTTATTATTGCACATAAAGGCAATGGTTTCTCCCGCTTGTCCACCCGTTGGCACCTTGACATCACAAGTGATTTTGTTTGGTAAGCTGAGAATGCATTCTTACGTTTGTTCAGCCAGTTGCGGAATTTTTCCACCAAGCGACTTTATTGCTGCTGGCTGTACATTCTCACGTTTGTCCAACTATTCGCCGCAGTTTTCCCCTAAAGTGATAGTGTGTGTGTGGGTGTGGATGTTGGTTTTGAATTCTCACACGTGGACATTGCCTATCAGAACTTTAGGCCCAAATCACTTTATTGCGATTCCAGAACATGCATTCTCACTCTTGTCCACCAGTTGGCACCTTGATCTCAGTAGGGATTTCACTGGGGATTCTGGGAAATCATTCATACAGTCGTTTAGCACCTGGTGGCCTTTTTCTCAAAGAGTGATTTTGTTGGGGATGCAGTCAATGCATGCTTCACCTCGTCCACCAGGGGGCAGAATATTTCCACCAAGTTTTTTTTAAAGGGGATGCGTTTAATGCTCTCTCACTTACCTCCACAAGGTGGCAGCATTTTTAAAACAAATGCTTTTCTTGGGAATGCAGGGAATGCTCTCTCACCTTTGTAAACAATGTCAGGTAATTTCTCATCAAACGTGTTTACGGGAGATGCCTGAAATACACTATCACCTTTTATTCAAAGGGGCAGCATTTTTTCAACCAAATAATTTTACAGGGGCTGGCAATGGATGCTCACGTTTGTCCCACAGTTGGCAGCATTTGTCCCAGAGAAAGTTTTTTTGCGGGGATGCGTGGCAGCGTTTCGCCCCAAATGATTTAATTGAGGATGCCTGCAAGGCAGTCTCAGGTCTCTACATGACGTCGCAGTAGTTTTCAACCACATGATTGGATCGGGGATACTATCAACGCATTCTCACCCTTTTGCATTTTGCCGACAGAGAGGTTTTGTGGTGATTCTGACAATACATTCTCAGACTTATCTGAGAATTGGCAGTATTTCCGTACAAATGACCTTACTGGGGATGCTGGCAATGTATTCTCACGATTGTCCACAGAGGACAGCATTTTTAATCAAATAATTTTATGGGAGATGCTACGCAGCCATTCTTGCACTTGTCAACCAGAAGGCAGGTTTTCCCCAGTATGATTTTATTGGGCATGCTGGCACTGCATTCTTAATCTTTTTCATAGGTGGCAAAACTTTCCCAAAAACTTATTATTTGGGGGATACTGGCAATGAATTGTCATTCTCAAGCATCCGTTGGCAGCATTTTTTAGCTAATGATTTTGTTGGGGATGCTCGCCATGCGCTTTCATATTTGTCGACCAGTGCACCAGGAGGTGCTCCAGGCACATAAGTTAGAGATGGAGAATATGGACTTGCAAGGAAGCAGAGCCTAACGGAAAATCTTGATAACGCATTGCCAGATTTCTCAATAAAATCCCTGTGAGAGCTCAGTTCCGTATTATGTTCGAACGTTGGAAGCAAATGCCAGGATCCCCAATAAAATTGTTTGGGTCAAAGATGCCGCTTCCATGTGGGCAAGCGTAAGACTGCCTTGACATTATTCCCCATAAAATCATTCTAGGAACAGTGCTGCCTCTTAATGGATAATCTTGAGAATGCATTTTCAGCATCTACAAAATAATCACCAGAGTGAACATATAGGCCATCGGCTGGACAAATGTAAGAATGCCTTCTGAGCCTACCAAATAAACTTGCATAAATGTCCAGTGTTGGGTCCTAAAAAAATGATGGATTTCTAAGTATCCTCCCTGTTGGGAGGTCGGTCACACATTAGGAACAGGCAACCAGGTGGGAGACTTCACAGTTGAACCAAAGTCCCTCTCTAGAAGTATGGCTGCACAGTGTTTTGCTGAGAGAATCAGTCTCTGAGGCCGAAGATCCCAAGCGACATTTAGCAAGGGGTGGAATAAGGTGCACAGATACCTGTGGCGAATTGAGTCAAGGCGTGTGGGAAGTCAGAAGTGTATGAGGTTCATTTGGGCAAGAATCCCCTGCTGGAAGAGTAAATGAGCAGAGGGACAATAAGAAGGAGAGTGTGCCACAGCCCTCACACACAACACACACAAGCACACACACACACATGCACACACACAGAGGCAAAGGCATGGACATGGATTTGTGTTGGGCAATCTCTGGACTATGATGTCCACAGTCAGTACACCTTGCCCATTTTTGACACTTTTTACATTTCCTCAAATGGACATGGCCTCCTGTGAATATGATTGTTTATTGACTTTGTTCCTTCAGACCAAGCCCTTGTGCAACCAGCTAATCCTTAAGCAATATCAAGTCATCCTTGCTACTCGTCACTGAAACCCAAGGAGTGGATGAGAGAAAGTCAGAATGAGAGAAAGACCAAAAGAGCAAAAGCAATGGAAACAAATAAAAAGTTACTAATCTAAAAGGAGTCAGACTGAGACCTTATCTTGGCGGTAATAATCCTGATGATCCAACTCTACCAGAATGTAGGTAGGCTACAGTCCTCTCCAGCCACAGTTCTTCCCTTTGACTGTCACTTCAGTCTCAGATATCCCTTATACTGGAATAGCCTCTACTGCCCGGGCATTTCTCCCTGTGGATATTACCAGGGGTCCCTGTGGATCTGTGGGAAGTGTTAAAGAAAACGAATTCTGAAGTGGGAAACGTGAGTTGCCTTAAGAAAGAGCCCACTAGACACCGAACCGAAGGATACCTAAAGATGCTAAGGCAAAATAGGACTTCCTCAGGAACGTTTCTCTACAGGTACAAGGCCCATACACTGAGGCTCACAGTGAGGGCCGGGGCTGAATACGATGATGCCTGCTGTAGTCTCACAGTCTGGAAGAAATGTTTCAGAAGCCCAACAGCAAAGGGGAGCGAGTGGGGTGTCCAGGAACCTTTTCCACGCTACGTGACCACATCCCAAGCCCCTGTCTGTAGGCTCAGTGAGACCACACTGAGCACAGCAAGAACCCATAGCCGGCCCTGAAGTGTCTGTCTTTACTGTATGGCTTATTCTTGACCCTTTGGTCAAATATTAATTGACCATGATGGCACGGGTCAATTTCAGGATTCTGTACTTTTCCATTGATCTATGTGCCTGTTCCTGTGCCAGAAGCAGGTTGTTCTGATCACAGTGGCTTTGTCCTACAGCAGGATATTCAGTAATGTGATCCTACAACTCTGTTCTTTCTCAAGAATACTGTGGGTGCACGGGGTCTTTTTTGGTTTCCTATAAATTTTCGAAACATTTTTTCCAGCTCTGTGAAATATACCGTTGGAATTAATGACAATTGTGTTGAATTTATAGATTGTTTTGGGTAGTATGGATATTTTGATAATGTTAATTCTTTCAGTCTATAATTCTTTCACTCCTTTGTATCTTCCTCTATTTCTTTTTTCAATGTCCTGTTTCTGAATACAAGTCTTTTACATCCTTCTTTGACTTTACTCCTAGGTGTCTTATTTTTTCAGTTGCAATGGTAAATGGTATAGTCTTTTCTAAGAGTTCATAATTGGTGTAAAAAAAAAAAATGCCATCAATGTGTTGATGTTAATTTTGCTTCCAGCTTCCTTGCCAAATTCATTAATTATATCCACAAGTACTCGGTGGACTCTTTAGATTTTTATGTACAATATCATGTCATCTGCAAGTAATGACAGTTAACCTTCTCTCTTCCAATATGGATGCCTTTTATGTTCTCCTTTTGTCTGCTCGCTGTGGCTAGGACTTCCAGTAGTATGCTGAGCAGTAGTGGTGAAAGGGGCAACCGTGTCTTATTCCTCTTCTTAGGGGATATGGTTTTAGCCTTTGCACGTTGAGTATGATTTTGGCTCCAGGTATGTTGTATATGGCCTTTATTATGTTGGGATATATTCCCTCTATTTCCACTTTGCTCCCAGTTTTTTCCAAAATGGGTGCTGGATTTTCTAGAATATTTTCTCTGTATCTATTGATATGATCATAAGATTTTTGTCCTTCATTTTGTTTGTCTATCACATTTGTTGATTTGCGAATATTATACCAGCCCTGCGTCTCCAGAATAAATCACACTTGGTCATGGTGTATGATCTTACTTAATGTATTGCTGGATAAAACTTGGTAATATATTTTCTGAGGATTTTGGCACCTATGTTCATGAGGGATGTTGGTCTGTGAAATTCTTTATTTGCAGGATCTTCATCTGGTTTTGGGATTATTATAATACTGGTCTCATAAAAATATCTCCCTCCTCTGGAATTTTCTAAAATATTTTGAGGAGAGCGGGTTTTAATTCTTCTTTAAATGTTTAGGTAAGCTCGCATGTAAATCCATCTGGCCCCAGACACTTGTTTGCTGGAAGTTTTTTCTTATTACTTCTTCAATTGCATCCATTTTTACTGGCCTTCCAGGTTTTCTGGTTCTTTCCGATTGAGTTTTAGCAGATTGTAGGTTTTGAGGAATGTGTCCATTTTAGGCAGCTTCCCCACTTTATTGTTGTGCATAGTGTTTTCTTAGTATTCTTTCTGTTTCTGTCATGTCAGTTGTTATATCGCCTCTTTCACATCTGATTTTGTTTTCTTGGGTCCTCACCGTTTGTTTTTTGGTGTGTCTGGCTAAAGATTCATCGATCTTATTTCTGTCAGAAAACTAGTTCTTACTTTCATTGATATTTTGTACTGTGTTTTTGGTCTCTGTGTCATTCACTTCTGTTCTGATCTTCACTATTTTCTTTCTTCTGCATCTCCTCGAAATGTTCAGGTCCTCTTCCCTTTTTAATATTGGGTTGTTGTTTTTGTCTTGTTACTTACATAAGAAATAAAAATGACTTTACATTCTGAATTCTGTGTTTTATTTTAATCTCTGATAGCAGATTTATTTCCCTTGAGAAATTGCTGTAAAATATACGTCATCTAAAACTAAACATTTTAAACTATACGCTTCAGTGGTTTTAAAATTGGAATAATGTAGAACTGTTACAGCATAACAAGAAGCTAGAAAAATTCCAGGACAAGTTGAAAGGGAAACTGAGACAGATTTTTAGACAGCAGTTTGACTTAAGCCTATCTTCCCTAAGCCAAAGGCACTGGAGAATAAATAGTATGTATTAGATGGGAAAGATGCAGAAACCCAGGTGCAGAAACTAGGGTAGAGGAAACCACCTGGACAGGAACCCCCAGAGGCCTACAAGGGACAAAGACTGGGAAAACAAGAACTTTGTCCCCAGGTAATCTATTCTCCCAGAGCATGTCATGGGTCATGCGGTGGAGACCCCCTAAGCATTCCTCCCTAAAGATACCTTTTAAGTCTCAGTTGTATTTCAGCTCCAGGCCCATAAAAGCATTAAGACAAGACAAGTGGCATTGGAGTGGACTCAGGACCAGACACATTGACAAATGAGGCCCTTCCTGGCATGGACTAATCAGTGGCGACCAGCACCCTGAAAGGGCACCCCTGGAAAGCTGATGAATATTCTCTTGAGAACTCCCCTGAAACCTCCCATAAGATTTCCCACCTGCAAGAGAGATAAATATGCTCAGGACAAAGGACCAAGTGTGAGCTCCCCTACACCACAGGAAAGCGTGACAGCGCCAGTTTCCTCCTTCCTTCTGCGGGGGCCCCATGGTGCTTTCAACCAGGGGAGCAATGGGCAGTGGCAGCTCATCCCAGGCTTGTCTTCTGAAACTGTCTGAAAGGTCTTGGAAATGTGTCCAAGGCCCCCTTTTCTCTGACTTCCCAGTGAGCAAAGGCAGCCCAGCCTAGGCTATCCTGTTACTTCGTCTATGCACCTGCCTTGGTTCACCATCCAAAGTACATTTTTATTACAGCCATTAAAGCTTTGGGTTTTTTTCTTCATTTTTTTCTCTTGATTGAAATCTTTCCTTCAAGATGACAAGAGCTGAGGTCTTCTGCCTGTATCCCCTGTAACACAACCATCAGCTTTTCACTTCTGAAACCTTAATGTCAACATAAAAGAAAGCCTCATCCCATTTAAAGAGTATATCCAATTCTACTCTGGACTATTTCCTCATTTACACTGATGTCTTTCCCATCTCCATGGCTATGCTATTGCTATTGTCGTTGTTGTTAACCCTCACTAGAGGATATTGTTTTCATTGACTTCCAGAGAGAGTGGCATGGAAGAAGGGGTAGAGAGAGAGAGATATGCCTCAGTGTTAGAGACACAGACATTGGTTGCTTTTCTAATTCGCTGCACAACTGGGATGAGGAATGAATCTACAACCTAGGTATGTGCCCTCAACTGGGAATCAAACCTGAGACCCATCAGTGTGCAGGCCGACACTATACCACTGAGCCCCGCTGCCCAGGGTAGATATGCCTTTTTAAATATAAAGTTTGTAGGTATATTTAACTTGAAATTGGTAGAGGTTTTAAAATGATTTCTTTAGTTTTACTCATGTTTTCATTGGTGATTTGCCACTATTATATTACTGGCATTAATTTTGCAACAGTTTGTATGTAGCAGGGAGGAAACACTTTTAGATCAGGGTCCAAATAGAGTAGTGTATATGAACTTTTTTTGTTAAAAACTTTTATAGCAATGAGAACCAGAAAAATTTCTACTAAACTATCTAACAGTACAACTGAAAGATTTAGAAAGAGAACAGAAAACAAGAAAAGGCCCATAGGAAGTAAAAGGAAGAAAATAATAAAGATCAGAGCCTAAATAAATAACGTAGAGACTAAAAAATTCAAAAAGGTCAATGCAACCAAGAGCTTGTCTTTGAATAGATAATCAGTGCGATGAACTTTTAACCCAACTCACCAAAAACCAAAGACAGAGGTCAAAAATAAATAAACTGAGGAACAAAAGAAGTGAAGTAACAACTGATACCACTGAAATACAAAAGCAAATACACTGAACAACTATATGCCAACAACCTGGATGAAATAGACAAATTTCTGGAAATACACAACCTTCCAATACTCAGTGAGGAAGAATCAGGCATGCTGAACACGTTGATAAAAACCGGTGAAATTGGAACAGTGATTTTTTAAAAATGCCCAAGAAAAAAAGCGCCAGGCACAGACAGTTTCAGAGGGGAGTTTTATCGAACATTCAAAAAATAATTCAAATTGTTCCAAAAAGTCCGAGAGGAACAAACACGCCCAAGCTCTTTTTTGGCAGCCTGAATAATCCCAATTACAAAACCAGGTAAAGACCTTGCAAAGAAAGAATTACAGGCCAATATCCGTGATAAACAAAGATGCTAAAATCTCCAAACAAATATTAGCAAATTGGATCAAGCAATATGTTAAACAGATCATACCCCATGACCAAGTGGGGTTTATTCCAGGGATGCAAGTTTGGTACAGTATTCACAAATCTATAAATGCGATGCATCACAGGAACCATTTGACAAACAAATATCTCATGATCATCTCAGTAGGTGCAGAAAGAGCAACAAAACCCAGCGCCCATTTTTGATAAAAACTCTCAGCACAGTGGGAATAGAGGGATCATGCCTAAACACATTAAAGTCCTTATAGGGCAAACCTTCAGTCAACTTCATACTCAATGGGCAAAAACTAAAACATATCCCCTAATAAGAGGAACAAGACAGGGACGTCCACTTTCACCATCTTATTCAACAGAGTGTTGGAAGTCCTTGCCACAGCGATCAGACAAGGAGAAAACATAAAAGGCATCCAAATTGGAAAGGAGAAATAAAACTGTCACTGTTTGCAGATGACCTGATATTGTATGCTGAGAACACTAAAGAGGTCACCAAAAGACTTCTAGATTTAACAAATGAATTCAGCTATGCAGCAGGATAGAAAATTAATGCCCAGAAATAAATGGCATTTTTAAACGACATTCATGATCTCTCAGAAAGAGAAACTAAAACAAACAAACAAACAAAAAAAACACATTTAACGTGCAACAATAACATTAAGATACTTAGGAATTAACTTAACCAAAGGGGTGAAAGACGTGTACTTGCAAAACAAACATGTTCAAAAAAGAGATAGAGGAAGATATAAACAAGTGTAAGAATGTACCATGCTAATGGATTGCTAGAATCAACCTCATTCAGATGTCCGTACTCCCCAAAGCAATCTATAGATTCAAACTATTCATAAAATACCAATGTCCGATATCACAGACCTAGAAGAAGTAGTGCAAAAATTTAGACACAAAAAGGACAGGACCCCAAATCGCTGCAGCAATTTTGGGAAGAAGAAAAAAGTGGAAGGAATCAAAATAATACATATCAAGATATAGTAAAGCCATTTTAATCGAAACAGGATGGAACTGGCAGAAGACCAGCCTTAATGATATAAATGGAACTGAACAGAGAACCCAGGAATTGACCCAACTCATTACACTCAATTGAGATTTTACAAAGGAGGCAGAGCATACAGTGGAGTAAAGGAAGTCTCTTCAATAAATGGTGTTGGGAAAATTGGACAGGAACTTTCAAAATAGTGCAACTAGACCACTATCTTGCACCACACACAAGGATCAACTCCAACTGGATAAAAAACTTAAAGGTAAAACATGAAACCATTAAAAATCCTTGAAGGAAATGGAGGCAGCATGATCTCAGACATCTCTCATTGCAATATGCTTACCGATACACTGCCTAGGGCAATGGAAGCAAAGGAGAAAATAAACAAATGGGACTACAGCAAAATAAAAAGATTCTGCACAAAGAAACCATCAACAAAATGCAAAGGGAACTCATTATATGGGAGAACATATTTGCCAATGATACATCTGATAAAGGGTTACTACCCCTAATATTTTAAGAAACACACCTTCACAAGAGGAAGACAAACGATCCAATTAAAAAACGAGCAAAGACCTAAGTAGACACTTCTCCAAAGAGCGCATAAAAATGTCCAAGAGACATATGAAAACTGCTCAGTGTCACTAATCACCAGAGAGATGAAAATTAAAACAATAATGGGGTATCACCTGAGGTCTTCCAGAATGGCTACGTTTTCAATAAGTCAACAAACAAAAAGTGCCTGTGAGGGTGTGCAGAAAAGCTCACCCTAGTATACTGCTGGTGGGAATGCAGACTCGTGCAGCCTCTATGGAAAACATTATGACATAGGAGGTTTTCTCAAAAATTGAAATACAGAACTGCCATTGAACCCAGTGACCCCACTGCTTGGAATATGTCCTACGAAAGCAGGAACATCGATCAGGAAGAATGTATAAACCCCTCTGTTCAGAGCAGCACACTTTACAATAGCTACGCTCGTGAGTTCACAGGAATGGGTACATGAATCTGCTTTGATTCTGAGTGACGGTAGACATGCACACTCCTGCATCTTCCTTCAGCTTCCTGCCTGAACATGATGCCACACTGCAGTTCTTCAGACTTTCTGTCTCTTCCCAATGCCGTAGTGGCCTGGCGTCATAGGCTATCCTTCCGAGCCTCAGGGTGTTCATGTGAGAGAAAAATGTCCCAGCTACCTGACAACCCAAGGGGGAGCCCCACTGGCATCTCCTCACATGTCCTCTAAGTGCCTTCTCCTGGTTCCAACATCCTCAAGTAGCCCTTACTGATTTTCTGGCAGAGCAAAAAGTGATCGTCAAGAGACGGCAGGGATCTGACTAAAAATCCAAAAGCAGGGGAACACACCAAGCTCTCTTAGGGCATTGCAAGCAAGCCTCCACCTCAGCAATCCTGTCAGACCCTGCCACGCTGTGGGCAGAGAACTAGTTGAAGTAGTTAAGGCTGCTGTTCTGGTGCCTGGAGCTGTTGGCCCATCGTTCATAATGCTGGCACCACTGAATGCAAGAGGCATAGGATGCACTGTATCCTGCAGCATGAGGAGTGTGTGGAGAAGGGCACATCACCTTTCAAGTTCTATGCACTTCCTGCTGCTGCCCATAGAGAGAGCCTGCTCCCGCCTGTGATGGTAATGAGATACTCCTTCACAGTGGCAGTACTGCATTAGTATGATTTGCTACAAAAGGACAGTTAACCTTGCCATCATCCCTGGCATGTCTGACTCCCTCCACCTGCAGAAGGAATGTGGGTGGGGGTTAGGGACATCTCACTCCTGGACACCCAAGTTTCCCTGCTTACATGGACAGGTTATATTCTCAAGGCCCCTCCCTTTCCAGCACCAGTACCTGCAACATCACCTTCACATTGATCGTGTGGCTATGAAAGAACTAAAACATGGAGATCTACAAAACAGCCTGGCTTGGCCTGAACCACCTATCTTCTGGCCCCATTCCTTCTGCATAAGAGGCACAGAGGAACACAGAGGTTCCTGGGGTTACAGGTGCCTGCACCCATGCGGTCACACTGATTCCTCACAGGCTTTGATATCCCCACACCCTTGCCTGCACACGGCTTCACAGGATACCCTGATTCACGCACGTCACACGTTCCTGCCTCTGATGGAGGACTTGGGCATGCCCACACCATTTTGGGCTACTAAAACAGCTCTTCCAAACTGTGACTGGACAGAGGGCATCACGCTACTCAGCCCCGCCCCTCACTGTCAGCCTCAGTGTATGGGCCTGAGAACTGTGGTGAAACATTCCTGAGGAAGCTCTATGTTACCCGAGCATTTGCAGCTTTCCCAGGGTTTGGTGTCTGGGGGGCTCTTGCTTACGGCTGCTCACGTTTCCCACTTCAGAATCCATTTTCTCTACCGCTTTCCCACAGATCCACAGTGACCCCTAGTAATATCCACAGGGAGAAATGCCCGGGACATTACAGGCTGCCCAGCCTGTGGGCTATCTGAGGCTGAAGTGACAGGCAAAGGGAAGAACTGTGGCTGGAGAGGACTGTAGCCTACATTCTGGTAGAGTTGGATGATCAGGATAACTACGGCCAAGGTACGGTCTCAATCTGACTCCTTTTACATCAGTTCTCTTGTTTTTGTTTCCATTACTCTTGCTCTTTCTGTCTTTTCCTCATTCTGACTCTTTCTTCCATCTACCCATTGGGTTTCAGTGACCCGTAGAAAGAATGACTTGATACTGCCTAAGGGTTTCTTCATTGCAGGAGAAAGGCTCGGTCTGAAGGAACAAAGTAAATAAACAATCATATTCACAGGAGGCCATTGTTATGTGAGGAAATGTAATACCGTCAAAAATGCACAAGGTGTACTGGCTGTGGACACCATGGTCCAGAGATTGCCCAACACAACTTCACGTACATGCCTGTGCCTCTGTGTGTGTTGTGTGTGAGGGCTATAGCACACTCTGCATCTTATTGTCCCTCTGGTCATTTACCCTTCCAGCTGCGGCTTCGACCCCAAGTGAACCTAATATCCAGACTGACTCCTCACATGCCTTTGCTCTCTTCCCCACAACTCCTACATGCAATTTATACTCCCACTGGCTAAGTGTGGTTCTGAATCCTGGGCTCAGAGCATGATTCTCGCAGCAAATACAGTGCTCTCATACTTCTAGGGAGGCCTTCTGCTTCAAGTGTGAAATGCACTGGGAAGCCTCCCACCGCGTTGCCTGCTGTCAATGTGTGAGCTGACCTCCTACAGAAAGGAACCTGGAAATCCATCATCCTTTCGGAGCTAGCAGTGGACATTCAGGCCCTTGCTCCCAAATCCCTTTCCTTGAGCTACCTTACGTCCCTGGGTCCATTAGTATCACCCACTTCAATGGACTTACTCTTAGTTCTCCCTCCTCCCCAGCCTCCAGCACACAGAAAGAATTCTGTCTTCTCATACTGTCCTAAAGCATAACTTAACCACCACTGCAACTGCACAGGCCCAGCCCTCACAGGCAATGGTCATTCACAGGCAGCCAGTTGTAATGCCCCAAACTAGGGACAAACACCACAGAGACAGACACTATTGATGCTCTTGATTTATGTGTTCCAAGAACACACGACAAACAGACAAACAGAGCTGATGCTCCTGCTTTAACTTTCCATTTCATACCGTGCTCTGGATCTCTCTGTGACTGAATACCTGGTCACACAGACATTCTGCTCCATTGTCCTGTGCAGGAACATAATGTCTGCTTGAAAACACATACTTATGTCAAAACCTTCTTATGTGCACTTCTCTATTTGAAGGAAAATGGATGGTCCCTCCTATTTAACTCACACTGTGGGAGATACCCTAACACAATAATTGACTATCATCTCCTATCAAACTTCCTAAAGAGTATAGTATAATTATTGGTGGCCCTAACATGAAGAGTCGGTCATTGCTGAAATTAGGATCTCTTAAATTTCCTGCTGCCTTGTGTTGGATGCATCACACCACACCACCTTTTTAATGAGCAGTGACCTCAGGGTCACCCAGTTAGGAATTTGGACACACCTAAGGAAATATTTGATGGTTGCAATGATCCATAAAAGGAAGTGGTGGCACAGCAGCCTCAGCCTTTGTATGAAAAGACTCCTGGACAAGTGTGGGAAGGGTCAGAGGAAGGACATCATGGGAGCCTCCATTTAAGGAATAGTAGACAGGCCTAAGGGTGAGGGAGGTGGCCTGGAGCGAGAGTTCAGAGGAGTGGGTCAATGAATCTGCTTTGATTCTGAATGATTTTGCACATGCACACTTCCTCATTTTACATCAGGTGTCCCTGTCTGAATATAATTCCCACTGCAGTGCTACATACTTCCTTTCTCAACCTGATTCTCTGAGGACCTGACATAACAGGCTCTATTCCTCCCAGTATCAGGGCGTCCATGAGAGAAAGCAATGACCCAGCTACCTAGCAAACTAGGGGCGAGTGTCCAGGAACAGTCCCCCTCACCTGTACTCCTCTACCTTCACTCTCCTGGGGCCAAGCTCCTCGCATAGTACTTGAGATGATTAGACCACACTTATATTACTGATGTTCTAGCAGGGCAAACAGGACTAGTCAGAAGAAGCCAGGGATCTC
Organism: Miniopterus schreibersii; assembly: GCF_964146895.1. Lineage (NCBI taxonomy): Eukaryota > Metazoa > Chordata > Mammalia > Chiroptera > Miniopteridae > Miniopterus > Miniopterus schreibersii. The sequence continues at coordinate 11,117,612 of NC_138120.1, read as the reverse complement.
ACTTTACGAACCCAAGAGGTAGGGGAACCCAAAGCTCTCCTTCTGCATTGCCACCGAGGCCCAACCTCAGTATCCTGTCATATCCTTCCAGGTCGCAGCATTTTTCTCCTAAATAACATTGTCGGGAATGCTGGAAAGGCATTCTCACGCTTATCCAATAGATGGCAGCTTTTCGTTTCAAATCATGTTATTGGGGATGTTGGCAATTCATTCTCATGCTTGTCAAAACATGGCAGCTTTTTTTTACAAATAAAGTTACTGGGCAGGCTGGCAATGCATATCCACACTTGTCCACGAGATGGCAGCATGACTTCACATGTCATTTCATTCGGGATGGTACCACTGCATTCTCTCGTTTCTCCACCAGGTGGCAGCACTTTTCCACCAAATGATTTCATTGGGCATGCACGGTAGGCATGCTCAGGTATGCCCAAGAGTTGTTTGCATTTGCCTCAAAATGTCATTTCTTTCGTGACGCTGGAAATGGATTCTCATTCTTGAACAGTCACAACATGCAGTTATGTCCGCACGTGCCAAAAGGCGGATTCTAACAGAAAAATACAGTTTGCACATACTTCTACAAAGGGAATTTGGTTTAACTGTGAAATGAACGTAAAACCCCGACCTGGTTCCCTGCTGTCACTGTGTGAGCTGACTCCCTAAAGCGAGGGTATGGCAAACGCATCATCCTTTATAACTTATCACTGCAAATTCCGACCCTTGCACACAAGGCCTTTCCTTGAACTCCCTTATCACCCAAGGGAAAATGGTAAACTCTATTGGACTTTCACTGATTTCTTAATCCACCACAGTCTCTACCACACAGAAAGAATTTTGGCTTCTGATACCATCAGAAAACACAACTTAGCCACTTCTGCAATTGTAAAGGCCATGCATTCACGGGGCGGGTAATTCAGAGTGTCCATTGTCAAGGCAAACAATACATAAACAGGCACATTAGATGCTCTCGCTTTATCTTGCCATTTATTCCATGTGCTGCATATATCCATGGCTGAATGCCTTTCCACAGGGACATTCTGCACCTAATTTCTACGCAGGAAAAGAATCTTTGCTTGAAACACCTTTTAATCTGAAAAAGCTTCTCACGTGCACTACTTATATTGGAAGGTCCCTCCTATAGTTCTCACACGTTAAATGCGTGCAGTAAACACAGCAAACCTGGTATCATCTCCTCTGAGGATAATCAAAAAGTATTTAAAAATCATGTCAAGCCCAAACCTGTCAAAGTTGGAATCTCTTCCGTTTTCTCCAGCCATGCATTCAACAATTCCCACCACAACTAGGTTGTGATGGACAGTGTACCCAGGAAGGCCAGCGATACAATTCAGGAAATACATGGTGGTTGTGATGATCAATAGAGGGATGTGGTGGCACAGCAGCCTCAGCATTTTCATGAAGGAGGATTCTGGAAAATTGTGGAGAGGGTTCTAGGAAGCACATCACAGAACTTCTATTTAATGCATGGTAGGCAGGCCTGAGGGTGGTGTTGGTGACCTGAGGTGTGAGATCAGAGAAATAGGCCAAAGAATCTACTTTCATTCTGAGTGACAGAGGAAACAGACATGACCTCATCATCCTTCAGCCTCCCCCAAGTGAACATGATTGGCACTGCAGTGCTCAGAACTTCCAGCCTCATCCTCACACTGTGATGATGTCACAGGCTGTATTTCTCCCAGCTTCAGTGTGTTCATGTGAGAAAACAATGTCCCAGCTCCCTGGCAATCCAGAGGCAAGTGAAGAGTTGGTCTCTGCTCACCTGTTATCATCTATGTCCCCTCTCCTGATGCCAACATCCACTCATAGTTCTCACTGTTGATCTGGAAAGCAAAAATGGGCTCCACAGGAGAGGCCAGGCGTCTAAACCACAAACCCAAAAAGCAGGGGATCACACCAAGCTCTCTAATGGCATTTCCTGCAAGGACCCACCTAAGCAATCCTGTCAGATCCCGAAACATGGTGATCAGAGACGAAGTTGAAGAAGTGAATGCTGCTGTTCTGCCTGCAGTTGTAGGCCTGTCGTTCATACTGCAGGTACCACTGAATGTGAGTGGAATGGGTCACCCTGTATCCTGCAGCTTGAGGAGTGTGTGGAGAGGAACCTGTCACCTTCCAACTTGGACACACTTCTTGCCGCAGGCCATGCAGGGAGCCTCCTCCCTCCTGTGATGGTTATGAGAGGATCCTTCACAATCACAGTATCGTGGATGTAGGGGTTTTTGTGAAAGAGCAGCACAGTCTTGCAGCGATTGCTGCCATGCCAGGCTTCCTTCACCTGCAAAAGAACAGTGGATCCGGTTTAGGGTGATAACTTATTCCAGAACTCCCGCCTATTCCTTCCTGCAGGGATAGGATTTTTTCACAAGCTCTCTACCTCCCCAGCCGTGGTCTGCACAGCCTGACCTTCAGATTGATCATGTGGCTGAGCATGGTTTCATCTTGGTCACTGATAATGGCTGACACTTCCAGATTGTTGACAAATTGCAGCAGGTCAAAACGCCTGCACGCTGCAAGCTGAACATGAAACAGCTACAAAAAGGAGCAGATCCTTAAAGCAGCTTGGATTGCTCCCACCTCTCTAACCCCTAGCCCAGCTCCTTCACCATAAGATGCAAAAAGAGAGCACAGTGGTTCTTGTGGGCTCCATGTGTTTATACACACACGGGCACACTGTTTTCCTGACAGCCTTTGACCTCGCCTGCATACTTGCCTGCTGAGGGCTTAACAGGATACCTTTATTTGTGGACATCACTCATTCCTGCCTCTCACTGACTTGGATATACAGAGGACTTGGACATGCAGCCCCCCTCGAGTGCAGCATTACCCCAAGAAGAACCTGAGTGACACAGAGCAGTGTGGAGGCAATGGCCCTTGTTCTGCGCATGAGTCTGATCTGGGACGGTGCTCCTGAAGCCCAGGGAGAGTTTCTGTGGTACTGGTGAGATAAAAGGGTGTCTCTGAGATTTTGGATCACACTGTTCTCACTATCCTGAGCTTCACTCCAATGTGTCTATTTGTTTCTGAGCTACCTATCCCCACTGATACATTTCTCATGCACAAGGGCAGGCATATTGCGTTCCCTTCTGTAGAGTCAAGGATACACTATTGACTCAGCATCTGGCAATGCACTGAACGTTTGTGCTTTTCAGTTCTAAACAGGGCTGCCGCCGCTGCCAGGTACTGGGCTTGAGCCAGCAGAAGGATCTGCTCACTTGTAAGTTCACGGGCTACATTCCTAACTTAAGTGCCCGGAGCACATCCAGTGGGGACCAGGTGCACTTCCCACTGAGCCTATCCTCTTCGTGCTCCTGCTCTACTGGCTCTTCTTGTGGATGTTTTGTTTCTTCCTGTGCCTGAGGCTCAACATCAACCAACACCTTCATGACTTTTATGACGTCCTCTCGCCCAGGACAAACTGCTCCCTGCCAATTAATTCCTCCTCAATCAATTCCTTCCCCTCTCCCTGCTCCACCCTGTCTGGCCCTTGTAGAAACTCATGATACATTTCCTCTGCCAAAGCATAACTTACCCACTTCTGCAACTGTAAGGCCCAGCCCTCCCAGGGACTGGTCGATCATTCCAAGGCAGCCAATCGTAAGGCTCAAACCAACACACAAACAACAGACAGACAGACAGACAGACAGACAGACAGACAGAAAGACACGGTACTTGCTCTTAATTTATCTTTCTAACTACATGCCATGCTCTGGATGTCTCTGCATCTCAATGCTTTCCCACAGGGACGTTCTGCATCTATTTCCTGTGCAGGGAAACAATGTTTGCTTGAAAACACATATTCCGCTGAGAAAGCTTCTCATGTGCACTACTCTTCTTTGAAGTAAAATGGACAGTCCCTCCTATTTATCTCACAGTGTGGGAGGTCCCCTGAACACAACAAACCTCCTATTGTCTCCTCTGACTATTACTAAAGAATACTGAATAATCCCCAATCTGTAAAATGGGTCACTGCCGCCAGTGGGATCTCTTAAGTTTCCACCAGCCCTGTGTTCAACATGTGCCGCCACAACCCGTTTATAACGGGCAGTGTTTTCAGGATGACCTGTGGAGGAATAAGGAGACACTTAAGGAAATATATGGTGGTTGTGATGATCAATAGAGGCACGTGGTTCCAGAGCAGCCTCAGCCTTTGCATTCTCATGCTGAAACACCACGTGGCAGCATTTTCTCCTCAAATGGTATTATTGCAGATGCTCACTCTGAATTCTTACTTTTGTCCAGAGACGGCAGAAAGTTTCTTACAAACGATTGTTCTGGGGATGCTGGCAATGCATTCTCACACTTTTCCACCAGGTGTCGGCATGATTTCACGAGTAATTTTATTGGGGATGCTGGAAAAGCATTCACAATTCCATTCAACAGGTGGAAACATTTTCAACAGAATGAATCCATTGGTGAACTTGTGGGTGCATTCTCACGTTTACCCACCAGGTGGCAGTATTGTTCGAACTGAGGATCATACTTGGGATGCTTGTGGAGATGCAGAAGATGCATTTTCTCGTTTGTCCACCAGGTGGTGGCATTTTGACACCACGAGATTTTATTGGCTATGCTGACAATGGAAGCTAGTGTGTGTCAAGCAGGCAGCAGAATTATTTTACCGCACGATTTCGCTGGAGATGCTTTCAATGGCTCTATATTTATCAGTTGGCATCAATATTCCACTAGTGAATATCAGGAATGTTCTGGAAGTGCATTCTCACGCTTTTCCACCAGGTGGCAGAATTTTCCCACAACGTGCTTTTACTGAGGATGCTGGCAAGGCATTCCCACGTTTTTGTCTCTACAGCTGTCTGCATTTTCCCTCCACTGTCCCATTTTGGGGAAACTGGCAATGCATTTTGGCGCTGAAACATGAGATGGCAGCATTTTTCCACCAACGATTCTGTTTGAGATGCTGGCAATGCTTTCCCACGTTTGTCTAACACGTCTGTGGAAGCATTTTTACTACCAAATTATATTATTGGGGGTGTTGAAAATTCAGTCTCAAGTTTGTAAAAGACTTGGCTACATTTTCCACAAATGTGATTATTTTGTGGATGTTGACAAGGCATTCTCACGTTTTAACAGCCATTGAACCTACTTTCCCAAAAATGATTCTATTGGGAATAGTGGCGTGGCACTTTCACTTTTGTTCAATAGCTGGCAACACTTTCACCACAAAGTATCGTTTGGGGAATGCTGGAAGCACATTCGCCCAAAGTACTTTGTAGAAGTACTTTTCCACAAAATGATTTTACGGCGGATGCTGGCAATGCATTCTTCAGTCTCTCAAACAAGAGGCCACATTTTCCACCAAACGATTACTTTGGTTGTGCTGGCAATGCATTCCCACATCTGTCCACAAGGTGGCCACATTTTTTTACCAAGGGATTGTCCTGAGAACGCTGGCAATGCATTCTCTTGCTCGAATACCAGGTGACAGCATTTTCTCCACAAGTGATCTTATTGGAGATGCTGTAACTGCATTTTCACATTTGTAGAAAGGTGACTGGTTTCTTATTTACAAATGATTGTTTTAAGGCTGCTGGCAATTCCTTCTCACACTCCAACACCAGGTGCAGTATTTTCCCACCAAATGATATTATTGAGGATCCTGGCACTGCATGCTCCTCCTTGGAGAACAAGTGGCGGCAATTTTCCACCATGTAACTTCACTGGGGCTTCTGGCGAAGCATTTTCACTTTTGTCCAATAGGTGGAAGCATTTTCCCACAAGTGATTTCACTGGGGATGCTGGCAATGAACACTCACACAAGTCGACAAGATAAGGGCATTTTGCCACAAGAGATTTTCATTGTGAATCTTGGCAATGTATTTTCAAATGTGTCCGCCATTTGGCAGCCAGCATCATCTCAGAAGGGATTTTCATGAGCATGCTGGCAATGCATTCTCACACTTGTCAAACATGTGGCGGCCTTTTTCCAACAGCTGATATTATTGGGGCTGCTGGCAATGCATTGTGAAGCCTGTTTACAACAAGCCCACATTTTCCCACCAAATGTTATTATTGCACATAAAGGCAATGGTTTCTCCCGCTTGTCCACCCGTTGGCACCTTGACATCACAAGTGATTTTGTTTGGTAAGCTGAGAATGCATTCTTACGTTTGTTCAGCCAGTTGCGGAATTTTTCCACCAAGCGACTTTATTGCTGCTGGCTGTACATTCTCACGTTTGTCCAACTATTCGCCGCAGTTTTCCCCTAAAGTGATAGTGTGTGTGTGGGTGTGGATGTTGGTTTTGAATTCTCACACGTGGACATTGCCTATCAGAACTTTAGGCCCAAATCACTTTATTGCGATTCCAGAACATGCATTCTCACTCTTGTCCACCAGTTGGCACCTTGATCTCAGTAGGGATTTCACTGGGGATTCTGGGAAATCATTCATACAGTCGTTTAGCACCTGGTGGCCTTTTTCTCAAAGAGTGATTTTGTTGGGGATGCAGTCAATGCATGCTTCACCTCGTCCACCAGGGGGCAGAATATTTCCACCAAGTTTTTTTTAAAGGGGATGCGTTTAATGCTCTCTCACTTACCTCCACAAGGTGGCAGCATTTTTAAAACAAATGCTTTTCTTGGGAATGCAGGGAATGCTCTCTCACCTTTGTAAACAATGTCAGGTAATTTCTCATCAAACGTGTTTACGGGAGATGCCTGAAATACACTATCACCTTTTATTCAAAGGGGCAGCATTTTTTCAACCAAATAATTTTACAGGGGCTGGCAATGGATGCTCACGTTTGTCCCACAGTTGGCAGCATTTGTCCCAGAGAAAGTTTTTTTGCGGGGATGCGTGGCAGCGTTTCGCCCCAAATGATTTAATTGAGGATGCCTGCAAGGCAGTCTCAGGTCTCTACATGACGTCGCAGTAGTTTTCAACCACATGATTGGATCGGGGATACTATCAACGCATTCTCACCCTTTTGCATTTTGCCGACAGAGAGGTTTTGTGGTGATTCTGACAATACATTCTCAGACTTATCTGAGAATTGGCAGTATTTCCGTACAAATGACCTTACTGGGGATGCTGGCAATGTATTCTCACGATTGTCCACAGAGGACAGCATTTTTAATCAAATAATTTTATGGGAGATGCTACGCAGCCATTCTTGCACTTGTCAACCAGAAGGCAGGTTTTCCCCAGTATGATTTTATTGGGCATGCTGGCACTGCATTCTTAATCTTTTTCATAGGTGGCAAAACTTTCCCAAAAACTTATTATTTGGGGGATACTGGCAATGAATTGTCATTCTCAAGCATCCGTTGGCAGCATTTTTTAGCTAATGATTTTGTTGGGGATGCTCGCCATGCGCTTTCATATTTGTCGACCAGTGCACCAGGAGGTGCTCCAGGCACATAAGTTAGAGATGGAGAATATGGACTTGCAAGGAAGCAGAGCCTAACGGAAAATCTTGATAACGCATTGCCAGATTTCTCAATAAAATCCCTGTGAGAGCTCAGTTCCGTATTATGTTCGAACGTTGGAAGCAAATGCCAGGATCCCCAATAAAATTGTTTGGGTCAAAGATGCCGCTTCCATGTGGGCAAGCGTAAGACTGCCTTGACATTATTCCCCATAAAATCATTCTAGGAACAGTGCTGCCTCTTAATGGATAATCTTGAGAATGCATTTTCAGCATCTACAAAATAATCACCAGAGTGAACATATAGGCCATCGGCTGGACAAATGTAAGAATGCCTTCTGAGCCTACCAAATAAACTTGCATAAATGTCCAGTGTTGGGTCCTAAAAAAATGATGGATTTCTAAGTATCCTCCCTGTTGGGAGGTCGGTCACACATTAGGAACAGGCAACCAGGTGGGAGACTTCACAGTTGAACCAAAGTCCCTCTCTAGAAGTATGGCTGCACAGTGTTTTGCTGAGAGAATCAGTCTCTGAGGCCGAAGATCCCAAGCGACATTTAGCAAGGGGTGGAATAAGGTGCACAGATACCTGTGGCGAATTGAGTCAAGGCGTGTGGGAAGTCAGAAGTGTATGAGGTTCATTTGGGCAAGAATCCCCTGCTGGAAGAGTAAATGAGCAGAGGGACAATAAGAAGGAGAGTGTGCCACAGCCCTCACACACAACACACACAAGCACACACACACACATGCACACACACAGAGGCAAAGGCATGGACATGGATTTGTGTTGGGCAATCTCTGGACTATGATGTCCACAGTCAGTACACCTTGCCCATTTTTGACACTTTTTACATTTCCTCAAATGGACATGGCCTCCTGTGAATATGATTGTTTATTGACTTTGTTCCTTCAGACCAAGCCCTTGTGCAACCAGCTAATCCTTAAGCAATATCAAGTCATCCTTGCTACTCGTCACTGAAACCCAAGGAGTGGATGAGAGAAAGTCAGAATGAGAGAAAGACCAAAAGAGCAAAAGCAATGGAAACAAATAAAAAGTTACTAATCTAAAAGGAGTCAGACTGAGACCTTATCTTGGCGGTAATAATCCTGATGATCCAACTCTACCAGAATGTAGGTAGGCTACAGTCCTCTCCAGCCACAGTTCTTCCCTTTGACTGTCACTTCAGTCTCAGATATCCCTTATACTGGAATAGCCTCTACTGCCCGGGCATTTCTCCCTGTGGATATTACCAGGGGTCCCTGTGGATCTGTGGGAAGTGTTAAAGAAAACGAATTCTGAAGTGGGAAACGTGAGTTGCCTTAAGAAAGAGCCCACTAGACACCGAACCGAAGGATACCTAAAGATGCTAAGGCAAAATAGGACTTCCTCAGGAACGTTTCTCTACAGGTACAAGGCCCATACACTGAGGCTCACAGTGAGGGCCGGGGCTGAATACGATGATGCCTGCTGTAGTCTCACAGTCTGGAAGAAATGTTTCAGAAGCCCAACAGCAAAGGGGAGCGAGTGGGGTGTCCAGGAACCTTTTCCACGCTACGTGACCACATCCCAAGCCCCTGTCTGTAGGCTCAGTGAGACCACACTGAGCACAGCAAGAACCCATAGCCGGCCCTGAAGTGTCTGTCTTTACTGTATGGCTTATTCTTGACCCTTTGGTCAAATATTAATTGACCATGATGGCACGGGTCAATTTCAGGATTCTGTACTTTTCCATTGATCTATGTGCCTGTTCCTGTGCCAGAAGCAGGTTGTTCTGATCACAGTGGCTTTGTCCTACAGCAGGATATTCAGTAATGTGATCCTACAACTCTGTTCTTTCTCAAGAATACTGTGGGTGCACGGGGTCTTTTTTGGTTTCCTATAAATTTTCGAAACATTTTTTCCAGCTCTGTGAAATATACCGTTGGAATTAATGACAATTGTGTTGAATTTATAGATTGTTTTGGGTAGTATGGATATTTTGATAATGTTAATTCTTTCAGTCTATAATTCTTTCACTCCTTTGTATCTTCCTCTATTTCTTTTTTCAATGTCCTGTTTCTGAATACAAGTCTTTTACATCCTTCTTTGACTTTACTCCTAGGTGTCTTATTTTTTCAGTTGCAATGGTAAATGGTATAGTCTTTTCTAAGAGTTCATAATTGGTGTAAAAAAAAAAAATGCCATCAATGTGTTGATGTTAATTTTGCTTCCAGCTTCCTTGCCAAATTCATTAATTATATCCACAAGTACTCGGTGGACTCTTTAGATTTTTATGTACAATATCATGTCATCTGCAAGTAATGACAGTTAACCTTCTCTCTTCCAATATGGATGCCTTTTATGTTCTCCTTTTGTCTGCTCGCTGTGGCTAGGACTTCCAGTAGTATGCTGAGCAGTAGTGGTGAAAGGGGCAACCGTGTCTTATTCCTCTTCTTAGGGGATATGGTTTTAGCCTTTGCACGTTGAGTATGATTTTGGCTCCAGGTATGTTGTATATGGCCTTTATTATGTTGGGATATATTCCCTCTATTTCCACTTTGCTCCCAGTTTTTTCCAAAATGGGTGCTGGATTTTCTAGAATATTTTCTCTGTATCTATTGATATGATCATAAGATTTTTGTCCTTCATTTTGTTTGTCTATCACATTTGTTGATTTGCGAATATTATACCAGCCCTGCGTCTCCAGAATAAATCACACTTGGTCATGGTGTATGATCTTACTTAATGTATTGCTGGATAAAACTTGGTAATATATTTTCTGAGGATTTTGGCACCTATGTTCATGAGGGATGTTGGTCTGTGAAATTCTTTATTTGCAGGATCTTCATCTGGTTTTGGGATTATTATAATACTGGTCTCATAAAAATATCTCCCTCCTCTGGAATTTTCTAAAATATTTTGAGGAGAGCGGGTTTTAATTCTTCTTTAAATGTTTAGGTAAGCTCGCATGTAAATCCATCTGGCCCCAGACACTTGTTTGCTGGAAGTTTTTTCTTATTACTTCTTCAATTGCATCCATTTTTACTGGCCTTCCAGGTTTTCTGGTTCTTTCCGATTGAGTTTTAGCAGATTGTAGGTTTTGAGGAATGTGTCCATTTTAGGCAGCTTCCCCACTTTATTGTTGTGCATAGTGTTTTCTTAGTATTCTTTCTGTTTCTGTCATGTCAGTTGTTATATCGCCTCTTTCACATCTGATTTTGTTTTCTTGGGTCCTCACCGTTTGTTTTTTGGTGTGTCTGGCTAAAGATTCATCGATCTTATTTCTGTCAGAAAACTAGTTCTTACTTTCATTGATATTTTGTACTGTGTTTTTGGTCTCTGTGTCATTCACTTCTGTTCTGATCTTCACTATTTTCTTTCTTCTGCATCTCCTCGAAATGTTCAGGTCCTCTTCCCTTTTTAATATTGGGTTGTTGTTTTTGTCTTGTTACTTACATAAGAAATAAAAATGACTTTACATTCTGAATTCTGTGTTTTATTTTAATCTCTGATAGCAGATTTATTTCCCTTGAGAAATTGCTGTAAAATATACGTCATCTAAAACTAAACATTTTAAACTATACGCTTCAGTGGTTTTAAAATTGGAATAATGTAGAACTGTTACAGCATAACAAGAAGCTAGAAAAATTCCAGGACAAGTTGAAAGGGAAACTGAGACAGATTTTTAGACAGCAGTTTGACTTAAGCCTATCTTCCCTAAGCCAAAGGCACTGGAGAATAAATAGTATGTATTAGATGGGAAAGATGCAGAAACCCAGGTGCAGAAACTAGGGTAGAGGAAACCACCTGGACAGGAACCCCCAGAGGCCTACAAGGGACAAAGACTGGGAAAACAAGAACTTTGTCCCCAGGTAATCTATTCTCCCAGAGCATGTCATGGGTCATGCGGTGGAGACCCCCTAAGCATTCCTCCCTAAAGATACCTTTTAAGTCTCAGTTGTATTTCAGCTCCAGGCCCATAAAAGCATTAAGACAAGACAAGTGGCATTGGAGTGGACTCAGGACCAGACACATTGACAAATGAGGCCCTTCCTGGCATGGACTAATCAGTGGCGACCAGCACCCTGAAAGGGCACCCCTGGAAAGCTGATGAATATTCTCTTGAGAACTCCCCTGAAACCTCCCATAAGATTTCCCACCTGCAAGAGAGATAAATATGCTCAGGACAAAGGACCAAGTGTGAGCTCCCCTACACCACAGGAAAGCGTGACAGCGCCAGTTTCCTCCTTCCTTCTGCGGGGGCCCCATGGTGCTTTCAACCAGGGGAGCAATGGGCAGTGGCAGCTCATCCCAGGCTTGTCTTCTGAAACTGTCTGAAAGGTCTTGGAAATGTGTCCAAGGCCCCCTTTTCTCTGACTTCCCAGTGAGCAAAGGCAGCCCAGCCTAGGCTATCCTGTTACTTCGTCTATGCACCTGCCTTGGTTCACCATCCAAAGTACATTTTTATTACAGCCATTAAAGCTTTGGGTTTTTTTCTTCATTTTTTTCTCTTGATTGAAATCTTTCCTTCAAGATGACAAGAGCTGAGGTCTTCTGCCTGTATCCCCTGTAACACAACCATCAGCTTTTCACTTCGGAAACCTTAATGTCAACATAAAAGAAAGCCTCATCCCATTTAAAGAGTATATCCAATTCTACTCTGGACTATTTCCTCATTTACACTGATGTCTTTCCCATCTCCATGGCTATGCTATTGCTATTGTCGTTGTTGTTAACCCTCACTAGAGGATATTGTTTTCATTGACTTCCAGAGAGAGTGGCATGGAAGAAGGGGTAGAGAGAGAGAGATATGCCTCAGTGTTAGAGACACAGACATTGGTTGCTTTTCTAATTCGCTGCACAACTGGGATGAGGAATGAATCTACAACCTAGGTATGTGCCCTCAACTGGGAATCAAACCTGAGACCCATCAGTGTGCAGGCCGACACTATACCACTGAGCCCCGCTGCCCAGGGTAGATATGCCTTTTTAAATATAAAGTTTGTAGGTATATTTAACTTGAAATTGGTAGAGGTTTTAAAATGATTTCTTTAGTTTTACTCATGTTTTCATTGGTGATTTGCCACTATTATATTACTGGCATTAATTTTGCAACAGTTTGTATGTAGCAGGGAGGAAACACTTTTAGATCAGGGTCCAAATAGAGTAGTGTATATGAACTTTTTTTGTTAAAAACTTTTATAGCAATGAGAACCAGAAAAATTTCTACTAAACTATCTAACAGTACAACTGAAAGATTTAGAAAGAGAACAGAAAACAAGAAAAGGCCCATAGGAAGTAAAAGGAAGAAAATAATAAAGATCAGAGCCTAAATAAATAACGTAGAGACTAAAAAATTCAAAAAGGTCAATGCAACCAAGAGCTTGTCTTTGAATAGATAATCAGTGCGATGAACTTTTAACCCAACTCACCAAAAACCAAAGACAGAGGTCAAAAATAAATAAACTGAGGAACAAAAGAAGTGAAGTAACAACTGATACCACTGAAATACAAAAGCAAATACACTGAACAACTATATGCCAACAACCTGGATGAAATAGACAAATTTCTGGAAATACACAACCTTCCAATACTCAGTGAGGAAGAATCAGGCATGCTGAACACGTTGATAAAAACCGGTGAAATTGGAACAGTGATTTTTTAAAAATGCCCAAGAAAAAAAGCGCCAGGCCCAGACAGTTTCAGAGGGGAGTTTTATCGAACATTCAAAAAATAATTCAAATTGTTCCAAAAAGTCCGAGAGGAACAAACACGCCCAAGCTCTTTTTTGGCAGCCTGAATAATCCCAATTACAAAACCAGGTAAAGACCTTGCAAAGAAAGAATTACAGGCCAATATCCGTGATAAACAAAGATGCTAAAATCTCCAAACAAATATTAGCAAATTGGATCAAGCAATATGTTAAACAGATCATACCCCATGACCAAGTGGGGTTTATTCCAGGGATGCAAGTTTGGTACAGTATTCACAAATCTATAAATGCGATGCATCACAGGAACCATTTGACAAACAAATATCTCATGATCATCTCAGTAGGTGCAGAAAGAGCAACAAAACCCAGCGCCCATTTTTGATAAAAACTCTCAGCACAGTGGGAATAGAGGGATCATGCCTAAACACATTAAAGTCCTTATAGGGCAAACCTTCAGTCAACTTCATACTCAATGGGCAAAAACTAAAACATATCCCCTAATAAGAGGAACAAGACAGGGACGTCCACTTTCACCATCTTATTCAACAGAGTGTTGGAAGTCCTTGCCACAGCGATCAGACAAGGAGAAAACATAAAAGGCATCCAAATTGGAAAGGAGAAATAAAACTGTCACTGTTTGCAGATGACCTGATATTGTATGCTGAGAACACTAAAGAGGTCACCAAAAGACTTCTAGATTTAACAAATGAATTCAGCTATGCAGCAGGATAGAAAATTAATGCCCAGAAATAAATGGCATTTTTAAACGACATTCATGATCTCTCAGAAAGAGAAACTAAAACAAACAAACAAACAAAAAAAACACATTTAACGTGCAACAATAACATTAAGATACTTAGGAATTAACTTAACCAAAGGGGTGAAAGACGTGTACTTGCAAAACAAACATGTTCAAAAAAGAGATAGAGGAAGATATAAACAAGTGTAAGAATGTACCATGCTAATGGATTGCTAGAATCAACCTCATTCAGATGTCCGTACTCCCCAAAGCAATCTATAGATTCAAACTATTCATAAAATACCAATGTCCGATATCACAGACCTAGAAGAAGTAGTGCAAAAATTTAGACACAAAAAGGACAGGACCCCAAATCGCTGCAGCAATTTTGGGAAGAAGAAAAAAGTGGAAGGAATCAAAATAATACATATCAAGATATAGTAAAGCCATTTTAATCGAAACAGGATGGAACTGGCAGAAGACCAGCCTTAATGATATAAATGGAACTGAACAGAGAACCCAGGAATTGACCCAACTCATTACACTCAATTGAGATTTTACAAAGGAGGCAGAGCATACAGTGGAGTAAAGGAAGTCTCTTCAATAAATGGTGTTGGGAAAATTGGACAGGAACTTTCAAAATAGTGCAACTAGACCACTATCTTGCACCACACACAAGGATCAACTCCAACTGGATAAAAAACTTAAAGGTAAAACATGAAACCATTAAAAATCCTAGAAGGAAATGGAGGCAGCATGATCTCAGACATCTCTCATTGCAATATGCTTACCAATACACTGCCTAGGGCAATGGAAGCAAAGGAGAAAATAAACAAATGGGACTACAGCAAAATAAAAAGATTCTGCACAAAGAAACCATCAACAAAATGCAAAGGGAACTCATTATATGGGAGAACATATTTGCCAATGATACATCTGATAAAGGGTTACTACCCCTAATATTTTAAGAAACACACCTTCACAAGAGGAAGACAAACGATCCAATTAAAAAACGAGCAAAGACCTAAGTAGACACTTCTCCAAAGAGCGCATAAAAATGTCCAAGAGACATATGAAAACTGCTCAGTGTCACTAATCACCAGAGAGATGAAAATTAAAACAATAATGGGGTATCACCTGAGGTCTTCCAGAATGGCTACGTTTTCAATAAGTCAACAAACAAAAAGTGCCTGTGAGGGTGTGCAGAAAAGCTCACCCTAGTATACTGCTGGTGGGAATGCAGACTCGTGCAGCCTCTATGGAAAACATTATGACATAGGAGGTTTTCTCAAAAATTGAAATACAGAACTGCCATTGAACCCAGTGACCCCACTGCTTGGAATATGTCCTACGAAAGCAGGAACATCGATCAGGAAGAATGTATAAACCCCTCTGTTCAGAGCAGCACACTTTACAATAGCTACGCTCGTGAGTTCACAGGAATGGGTACATGAATCTGCTTTGATTCTGAGTGACGGTAGACATGCACACTCCTGCATCTTCCTTCAGCTTCCTGCCTGAACATGATGCCACACTGCAGTTCTTCAGACTTTCTGTCTCTTCCCAATGCCGTAGTGGCCTGGCGTCATAGGCTATCCTTCCGAGCCTCAGGGTGTTCATGTGAGAGAAAAATGTCCCAGCTACCTGACAACCCAAGGGGGAGCCCCACTGGCATCTCCTCACATGTCCTCTAAGTGCCTTCTCCTGGTTCCAACATCCTCAAGTAGCCCTTACTGATTTTCTGGCAGAGCAAAAAGTGATCGTCAAGAGACGGCAGGGATCTGACTAAAAATCCAAAAGCAGGGGAACACACCAAGCTCTCTTAGGGCATTGCAAGCAAGCCTCCACCTCAGCAATCCTGTCAGACCCTGCCACGCTGTGGGCAGACAACTAGTTGAAGTAGTTAAGGCTGCTGTTCTGGTGCCTGGAGCTGTTGGCCCATCGTTCATAATGCTGGCACCACTGAATGCAAGAGGCATAGGATGCACTGTATCCTGCAGCATGAGGAGTGTGTGGAGAAGGGCACATCACCTTTCAAGTTCTATGCACTTCCTGCTGCTGCCCATAGAGAGAGCCTGCTCCCGCCTGTGATGGTAATGAGATACTCCTTCACAGTGGCAGTACTGCATTAGTATGATTTGCTACAAAAGGACAGTTAACCTTGCCATCATCCCTGGCATGTCTGACTCCCTCCACCTGCAGAAGGAATGTGGGTGGGGGTTAGGGACATCTCACTCCTGGACACCCAAGTTTCCCTGCTTACATGGACAGGTTATATTCTCAAGGCCCCTCCCTTTCCAGCACCAGTACCTGCAACATCACCTTCACATTGATCGTGTGGCTATGAAAGAACTAAAACATGGAGATCTACAAAACAGCCTGGCTTGGCCTGAACCACCTATCTTCTGGCCCCATTCCTTCTGCATAAGAGGCACAGAGGAACACAGAGGTTCCTGGGGTTACAGGTGCCTGCACCCATGCGGTCACACTGATTCCTCACAGGCTTTGATATCCCCACACCCTTGCCTGCACACGGCTTCACAGGATACCCTGATTCACGCACGTCACACGTTCCTGCCTCTGATGGAGGACTTGGGCATGCCCACACCATTTTGGGCTACTAAAACAGCTCTTCCAAACTGTGACTGGACAGAGGGCATCACGCTACTCAGCCCCGCCCCTCACTGTCAGCCTCAGTGTATGGGCCTGAGAACTGTGGTGAAACATTCCCGAGGAAGCTCTATGTTACCCGAGCATTTGCAGCTTTCCCAGGGTTTGGTGTCTGGGGGGCTCTTGCTTACGGCTGCTCACGTTTCCCACTTCAGAATCCATTTTCTCTACCGCTTTCCCACAGATCCACAGTGACCCCTAGTAATATCCACAGGGAGAAATGCCCGGGACATTACAGGCTGCCCAGCCTGTGGGCTATCTGAGGCTGAAGTGACAGGCAAAGGGAAGAACTGTGGCTGGAGAGGACTGTAGCCTACATTCTGGTAGAGTTGGATGATCAGGATAACTACGGCCAAGGTACGGTCTCAATCTGACTCCTTTTACATCAGTTCTCTTGTTTTTGTTTCCATTACTCTTGCTCTTTCTGTCTTTTCCTCATTCTGACTCTTTCTTCCATCTACCCATTGGGTTTCAGTGACCCGTAGAAAGAATGACTTGATACTGCCTAAGGGTTTCTTCATTGCAGGAGAAAGGCTCGGTCTGAAGGAACAAAGTAAATAAACAATCATATTCACAGGAGGCCATTGTTATGTGAGGAAATGTAATACCGTCAAAAATGCACAAGGTGTACTGGCTGTGGACACCATGGTCCAGAGATTGCCCAACACAACTTCACGTACATGCCTGTGCCTCTGTGTGTGTTGTGTGTGAGGGCTATAGCACACTCTGCATCTTATTGTCCCTCTGGTCATTTACCCTTCCAGCTGCGGCTTCGACCCCAAGTGAACCTAATATCCAGACTGACTCCTCACATGCCTTTGCTCTCTTCCCCACAACTCCTACATGCAATTTATACTCCCACTGGCTAAGTGTGGTTCTGAATCCTGGGCTCAGAGCATGATTCTCGCAGCAAATACAGTGCTCTCATACTTCTAGGGAGGCCTTCTGCTTCAAGTGTGAAATGCACTGGGAAGCCTCCCACCGCGTTGCCTGCTGTCAATGTGTGAGCTGACCTCCTACAGAAAGGAACCTGGAAATCCATCATCCTTTCGGAGCTAGCAGTGGACATTCAGGCCCTTGCTCCCAAATCCCTTTCCTTGAGCTACCTTACGTCCCTGGGTCCATTAGTATCACCCACTTCAATGGACTTACTCTTAGTTCTCCCTCCTCCCCAGCCTCCAGCACACAGAAAGAATTCTGTCTTCTCATACTGTCCTAAAGCATAACTTAACCACCACTGCAACTGCACAGGCCCAGCCCTCACAGGCAATGGTCATTCACAGGCAGCCAGTTGTAATGCCCCAAACTAGGGACAAACACCACAGAGACAGACACTATTGATGCTCTTGATTTATGTGTTCCAAGAACACACGACAAACAGACAAACAGAGCTGATGCTCCTGCTTTAACTTTCCATTTCATACCGTGCTCTGGATCTCTCTGTGACTGAATACCTGGTCACACAGACATTCTGCTCCATTGTCCTGTGCAGGAACATAATGTCTGCTTGAAAACACATACTTATGTCAAAACCTTCTTATGTGCACTTCTCTATTTGAAGGAAAATGGATGGTCCCTCCTATTTAACTCACACTGTGGGAGATACCCTAACACAATAATTGACTATCATCTCCTATCAAACTTCCTAAAGAGTATAGTATAATTATTGGTGGCCCTAACATGAAGAGTCGGTCATTGCTGAAATTAGGATCTCTTAAATTTCCTGCTGCCTTGTGTTGGATGCATCACACCACACCACCTTTTTAATGAGCAGTGACCTCAGGGTCACCCAGTTAGGAATTTGGACACACCTAAGGAAATATTTGATGGTTGCAATGATCCATAAAAGGAAGTGGTGGCACAGCAGCCTCAGCCTTTGTATGAAAAGACTCCTGGACAAGTGTGGGAAGGGTCAGAGGAAGGACATCATGGGAGCCTCCATTTAAGGAATAGTAGACAGGCCTAAGGGTGAGGGAGGTGGCCTGGAGCGAGAGTTCAGAGGAGTGGGTCAATGAATCTGCTTTGATTCTGAATGATTTTGCACATGCACACTTCCTCATTTTACATCAGGTGTCCCTGTCTGAATATAATTCCCACTGCAGTGCTACATACTTCCTTTCTCAACCTGATTCTCTGAGGACCTGACATAACAGGCTCTATTCCTCCCAGTATCAGGGCGTCCATGAGAGAAAGCAATGACCCAGCTACCTAGCAAACTAGGGGCAAGTGTCCAGGAACAGTCCCCCTCACCTGTACTCCTCTACCTTCACTCTCCTGGGGCCAAGCTCCTCGCATAGTACTTGAGATGATTAGACCACACTTCTATTACTGATGTTCTAGCAGGGCAAACAGGACTAGTCAGAAGAAGCCAGGGATCTCGCTTTACGAACCCAAGAGGTAGGGGAACCCAAAGCTCTCCTTCTGCATTGCCACCGAGGCCCAACCTCAGTATCCTGTCATATCCTTCCAGGTCGCAGCATTTTTCTCCTAAATAACATTGTCGGGAATGCTGGAAAGGCATTCTCACGCTTATCCAATAGATGGCAGCTTTTCGTTTCAAATCATGTTATTGGGGATGTTGGCAATTCATTCTCATGCTTGTCAAAACATGGCAGCTTTTTTTTACAAATAAAGTTACTGGGCAGGCTGGCAATGCATATCCACACTTGTCCACGAGATGGCAGCATGACTTCACATGTCATTTCATTCGGGATGGTACCACTGCATTCTCTCGTTTCTCCACCAGGTGGCAGCACTTTTCCACCAAATGATTTCATTGGGCATGCACGGTAGGCATGCTCAGGTATGCCCAAAAGTTGTTTGCATTTGCCTCAAAATGTCATTTCTTTCGTGATGCTGGAAATGGATTCTCATTCTTGAACAGTCACAACATGCAGTTATGTCCGCACGTGCCAAAAGGCGGATTCTAACAGAAAAATACAGTTTGCACATACTTCTACAAAGGGAATTTGGTTTAACTGTGAAATGAACGTAAAACCCCGGCCTGGTTCCCTGCTGTCACTGTGTGAGCTGACTCCCTAAAGCGAGGGTATGGCAAACGCATCATCCTTTATAACTTATCACTGCAAATTCCGACCCTTGCACACAAGGCCTTTCCTTGAACTCCCTTATCACCCAAGGGAAAATGGTAAACTCTATTGGACTTTCACTGATTTCTTAATCCACCACAGTCTCTACCACACAGAAAGAATTTTGGCTTCTGATACCATCAGAAAACACAACTTAGCCACTTCTGCAATTGTAAAGGCCATGCATTCACGGGGCGGGTAATTCAGAGTGTCCATTGTCAAGGCAAACAATACATAAACAGGCACATTAGATGCTCTCGCTTTATCTTGCCATTTATTCCATGTGCTGCATATATCCATGGCTGAATGCCTTTCCACAGGGACATTCTGCACCTAATTTCTACGCAGGAAAAGAATCTTTGCTTGAAACACCTTTTAATCTGAAAAAGCTTCTCACGTGCACTACTTATATTGGAAGGTCCCTCCTATAGTTCTCACACGTTAAATGCGTGCAGTAAACACAGCAAACCTGGTATCATCTCCTCTGAGGATAATCAAAAAGTATTTAAAAATCATGTCAAGCCCAAACCTGTCAAAGTTGGAATCTCTTCCGTTTTCTCCAGCCATGCATTCAACAATTCCCACCACAACTAGGTTGTGATGGACAGTGTACCCAGGAAGGCCAGCGATACAATTCAGGAAATACATGGTGGTTGTGATGATCAATAGAGGGATGTGGTGGCACAGCAGCCTCAGCATTTTCATGAAGGAGGATTCTGGAAAATTGTGGAGAGGGTTCTAGGAAGCACATCACAGAACTTCTATTTAATGCATGGTAGGCAGGCCTGAGGGTGGTGTTGGTGACCTGAGGTGTGAGATCAGAGAAATAGGCCAAAGAATCTACTTTCATTCTGAGTGACAGAGGAAACAGACATGACCTCATCATCCTTCAGCCTCCCCCAAGTGAACATGATTGGCACTGCAGTGCTCAGAACTTCCAGCCTCATCCTCACACTGTGATGATGTCACAGGCTGTATTTCTCCCAGCTTCAGTGTGTTCATGTGAGAAAACAATGTCCCAGCTCCCTGGCAATCCAGAGGCAAGTGAAGAGTTGGTCTCTGCTCACCTGTTATCATCTATGTCCCCTCTCCTGGTGCCAACATCCACTCATAGTTCTCACTGTTGATCTGGAAAGCAAAAATGGGCTCCACAGGAGAGGCCAGGCGTCTAAACCACAAACCCAAAAAGCAGGGGATCACACCAAGCTCTCTAATGGCATTTCCTGCAAGGACCCACCTAAGCAATCCTGTCAGATCCCGAAACATGGTGATCAGAGACGAAGTTGAAGAAGTGAATGCTGCTGTTCTGCCTGCAGTTGTAGGCCTGTCGTTCATACTGCAGGTACCACTGAATGTGAGTGGAATGGGTCACCCTGTATCCTGCAGCTTGAGGAGTGTGTGGAGAGGAACCTGTCACCTTCCAACTTGGACACACTTCTTGCCGCAGGCCATGCAGGGAGCCTCCTCCCTCCTGTGATGGTTATGAGAGGATCCTTCACAATCACAGTATCGTGGATGTAGGGGTTTTTGTGAAAGAGCAGCACAGTCTTGCAGCGATTGCTGCCATGCCAGGCTTCCTTCACCTGCAAAAGAACAGTGGATCCGGTTTAGGGTGATAACTTATTCCAGAACTCCCGCCTATTCCTTCCTGCAGGGATAGGATTTTTTCACAAGCTCTCTACCTCCCCAGCCGTGGTCTGCACAGCCTGACCTTCAGATTGATCATGTGGCTGAGCATGGTTTCATCTTGGTCACTGATAATGGCTGACACTTCCAGATTGTTGACAAATTGCAGCAGGTCAAAACGCCTGCACGCTGCAAGCTGAACATGAAACAGCTACAAAAAGGAGCAGATCCTTAAAGCAGCTTGGATTGCTCCCACCTCTCTAACCCCTAGCCCAGCTCCTTCACCATAAGATGCAAAAAGAGAGCACAGTGGTTCTTGTGGGCTCCATGTGTTTATACACACACGGGCACACTGTTTTCCTGACAGCCTTTGACCTCGCCTGCATACTTGCCTGCTGAGGGCTTAACAGGATACCTTTATTTGTGGACATCACTCATTCCTGCCTCTCACTGACTTGGATATACAGAGGACTTGGACATGCAGCCCCCCTCGAGTGCAGCATTACCCCAAGAAGAACCTGAGTGACACAGAGCAGTGTGGAGGCAATGGCCCTTGTTCTGCGCATGAGTCTGATCTGGGACGGTGCTCCTGAAGCCCAGGGAGAGTTTCTGTGGTACTGGTGAGATAAAAGGGTGTCTCTGAGATTTTGGATCACACTGTTCTCACTATCCTGAGCTTCACTCCAATGTGTCTATTTGTTTCTGAGCTACCTATCCCCACTGATACATTTCTCATGCACAAGGGCAGGCATATTGCGTTCCCTTCTGTAGAGTCAAGGATACACTATTGACTCAGCATCTGGCAATGCACTGAACGTTTGTGCTTTTCAGTTCTAAACAGGGCTGCCGCCGCTGCCAGGTACTGGGCTTGAGCCAGCAGAAGGATCTGCTCACTTGTAAGTTCACGGGCTACATTCCTAACTTAAGTGCCCGGAGCACATCCAGTGGGGACCAGGTGCACTTCCCACTGAGCCTATCCTCTTCGTGCTCCTGCTCTACTGGCTCTTCTTGTGGATGTTTTGTTTCTTCCTGTGCCTGAGGCTCAACATCAACCAACACCTTCATGACTTTTATGACGTCCTCTCGCCCAGGACAAACTGCTCCCTGCCAATTAATTCCTCCTCAATCAATTCCTTCCCCTCTCCCTGCTCCACCCTGTCTGGCCCTTGTAGAAACTCATGATACATTTCCTCTGCCAAAGCATAACTTACCCACTTCTGCAACTGTAAGGCCCAGCCCTCCCAGGGACTGGTCGATCATTCCAAGGCAGCCAATCGTAAGGCTCAAACCAACACACAAACAACAGACAGACAGACAGACAGACAGACAGACAGAAAGACACGGTACTTGCTCTTAATTTATCTTTCTAACTACATGCCATGCTCTGGATGTCTCTGCATCTCAATGCTTTCCCACAGGGACGTTCTGCATCTATTTCCTGTGCAGGGAAACAATGTTTGCTTGAAAACACATATTCCGCTGAGAAAGCTTCTCATGTGCACTACTCTTCTTTGAAGTAAAATGGACAGTCCCTCCTATTTATCTCACAGTGTGGGAGGTCCCCTGAACACAACAAACCTCCTATTGTCTCCTCTGACTATTACTAAAGAATACTGAATAATCCCCAATCTGTAAAATGGGTCACTGCCGCCAGTGGGATCTCTTAAGTTTCCACCAGCCCTGTGTTCAACATGTGCCGCCACAACCCGTTTATAACGGGCAGTGTTTTCAGGATGACCTGTGGAGGAATAAGGAGACACTTAAGGAAATATATGGTGGTTGTGATGATCAATAGAGGCACGTGGTTCCAGAGCAGCCTCAGCCTTTGCATTCTCATGCTGAAACACCACGTGGCAGCATTTTCTCCTCAAATGGTATTATTGCAGATGCTCACTCTGAATTCTTACTTTTGTCCAGAGACGGCAGAAAGTTTCTTACAAACGATTGTTCTGGGGATGCTGGCAATGCATTCTCACACTTTTCCACCAGGTGTCGGCATGATTTCACGAGTAATTTTATTGGGGATGCTGGAAAAGCATTCACAATTCCATTCAACAGGTGGAAACATTTTCAACAGAATGAATCCATTGGTGAACTTGTGGGTGCATTCTCACGTTTACCCACCAGGTGGCAGTATTGTTCGAACTGAGGATCATACTTGGGATGCTTGTGGAGATGCAGAAGATGCATTTTCTCGTTTGTCCACCAGGTGGTGGCATTTTGACACCACGAGATTTTATTGGCTATGCTGACAATGGAAGCTAGTGTGTGTCAAGCAGGCAGCAGAATTATTTTACCGCACGATTTCGCTGGAGATGCTTTCAATGGCTCTATATTTATCAGTTGGCATCAATATTCCACTAGTGAATATCAGGAATGTTCTGGAAGTGCATTCTCACGCTTTTCCACCAGGTGGCAGAATTTTCCCACAACGTGCTTTTACTGAGGATGCTGGCAAGGCATTCCCACGTTTTTGTCTCTACAGCTGTCTGCATTTTCCCTCCACTGTCCCATTTTGGGGAAACTGGCAATGCATTTTGGCGCTGAAACATGAGATGGCAGCATTTTTCCACCAACGATTCTGTTTGAGATGCTGGCAATGCTTTCCCACGTTTGTCTAACACGTCTGTGGAAGCATTTTTACTACCAAATTATATTATTGGGGGTGTTGAAAATTCAGTCTCAAGTTTGTAAAAGACTTGGCTACATTTTCCACAAATGTGATTATTTTGTGGATGTTGACAAGGCATTCTCACGTTTTAACAGCCATTGAACCTACTTTCCCAAAAATGATTCTATTGGGAATAGTGGCGTGGCACTTTCACTTTTGTTCAATAGCTGGCAACACTTTCACCACAAAGTATCGTTTGGGGAATGCTGGAAGCACATTCGCCCAAAGTACTTTGTAGAAGTACTTTTCCACAAAATGATTTTACGGCGGATGCTGGCAATGCATTCTTCAGTCTCTCAAACAAGAGGCCACATTTTCCACCAAACGATTACTTTGGTTGTGCTGGCAATGCATTCCCACATCTGTCCACAAGGTGGCCACATTTTTTTACCAAGGGATTGTCCTGAGAACGCTGGCAATGCATTCTCTTGCTCGAATACCAGGTGACAGCATTTTCTCCACAAGTGATCTTATTGGAGATGCTGTAACTGCATTTTCACATTTGTAGAAAGGTGACTGGTTTCTTATTTACAAATGATTGTTTTAAGGCTGCTGGCAATTCCTTCTCACACTCCAACACCAGGTGCAGTATTTTCCCACCAAATGATATTATTGAGGATCCTGGCACTGCATGCTCCTCCTTGGAGAACAAGTGGCGGCAATTTTCCACCATGTAACTTCACTGGGGCTTCTGGCGAAGCATTTTCACTTTTGTCCAATAGGTGGAAGCATTTTCCCACAAGTGATTTCACTGGGGATGCTGGCAATGAACACTCACACAAGTCGACAAGATAAGGGCATTTTGCCACAAGAGATTTTCATTGTGAATCTTGGCAATGTATTTTCAAATGTGTCCGCCATTTGGCAGCCAGCATCATCTCAGAAGGGATTTTCATGAGCATGCTGGCAATGCATTCTCACACTTGTCAAACATGTGGCGGCCTTTTTCCAACAGCTGATATTATTGGGGCTGCTGGCAATGCATTGTGAAGCCTGTTTACAACAAGCCCACATTTTCCCACCAAATGTTATTATTGCACATAAAGGCAATGGTTTCTCCCGCTTGTCCACCCGTTGGCACCTTGACATCACAAGTGATTTTGTTTGGTAAGCTGAGAATGCATTCTTACGTTTGTTCAGCCAGTTGCGGAATTTTTCCACCAAGCGACTTTATTGCTGCTGGCTGTACATTCTCACGTTTGTCCAACTATTCGCCGCAGTTTTCCCCTAAAGTGATAGTGTGTGTGTGGGTGTGGATGTTGGTTTTGAATTCTCACACGTGGACATTGCCTATCAGAACTTTAGGCCCAAATCACTTTATTGCGATTCCAGAACATGCATTCTCACTCTTGTCCACCAGTTGGCACCTTGATCTCAGTAGGGATTTCACTGGGGATTCTGGGAAATCATTCATACAGTCGTTTAGCACCTGGTGGCCTTTTTCTCAAAGAGTGATTTTGTTGGGGATGCAGTCAATGCATGCTTCACCTCGTCCACCAGGGGGCAGAATATTTCCACCAAGTTTTTTTTAAAGGGGATGCGTTTAATGCTCTCTCACTTACCTCCACAAGGTGGCAGCATTTTTAAAACAAATGCTTTTCTTGGGAATGCAGGGAATGCTCTCTCACCTTTGTAAACAATGTCAGGTAATTTCTCATCAAACGTGTTTACGGGAGATGCCTGAAATACACTATCACCTTTTATTCAAAGGGGCAGCATTTTTTCAACCAAATAATTTTACAGGGGCTGGCAATGGATGCTCACGTTTGTCCCACAGTTGGCAGCATTTGTCCCAGAGAAAGTTTTTTTGCGGGGATGCGTGGCAGCGTTTCGCCCCAAATGATTTAATTGAGGATGCCTGCAAGGCAGTCTCAGGTCTCTACATGACGTCGCAGTAGTTTTCAACCACATGATTGGATCGGGGATACTATCAACGCATTCTCACCCTTTTGCATTTTGCCGACAGAGAGGTTTTGTGGTGATTCTGACAATACATTCTCAGACTTATCTGAGAATTGGCAGTATTTCCGTACAAATGACCTTACTGGGGATGCTGGCAATGTATTCTCACGATTGTCCACAGAGGACAGCATTTTTAATCAAATAATTTTATGGGAGATGCTACGCAGCC
Organism: Miniopterus schreibersii; assembly: GCF_964146895.1. Classification (NCBI taxonomy): domain Eukaryota; kingdom Metazoa; phylum Chordata; class Mammalia; order Chiroptera; family Miniopteridae; genus Miniopterus; species Miniopterus schreibersii. Next base: position 11,091,592 of record NC_138120.1, on the reverse strand, counting down.
ATTCTTGCACTTGTCAACCAGAAGGCAGGTTTTCCCCAGTATGATTTTATTGGGCATGCTGGCACTGCATTCTTAATCTTTTTCATAGGTGGCAAAACTTTCCCAAAAACTTATTATTTGGGGGATACTGGCAATGAATTGTCATTCTCAAGCATCCGTTGGCAGCATTTTTTAGCTAATGATTTTGTTGGGGATGCTCGCCATGCGCTTTCATATTTGTCGACCAGTGCACCAGGAGGTGCTCCAGGCACATAAGTTAGAGATGGAGAATATGGACTTGCAAGGAAGCAGAGCCTAACGGAAAATCTTGATAACGCATTGCCAGATTTCTCAATAAAATCCCTGTGAGAGCTCAGTTCCGTATTATGTTCGAACGTTGGAAGCAAATGCCAGGATCCCCAATAAAATTGTTTGGGTCAAAGATGCCGCTTCCATGTGGGCAAGCGTAAGACTGCCTTGACATTATTCCCCATAAAATCATTCTAGGAACAGTGCTGCCTCTTAATGGATAATCTTGAGAATGCATTTTCAGCATCTACAAAATAATCACCAGAGTGAACATATAGGCCATCGGCTGGACAAATGTAAGAATGCCTTCTGAGCCTACCAAATAAACTTGCATAAATGTCCAGTGTTGGGTCCTAAAAAAATGATGGATTTCTAAGTATCCTCCCTGTTGGGAGGTCGGTCACACATTAGGAACAGGCAACCAGGTGGGAGACTTCACAGTTGAACCAAAGTCCCTCTCTAGAAGTATGGCTGCACAGTGTTTTGCTGAGAGAATCAGTCTCTGAGGCCGAAGATCCCAAGCGACATTTAGCAAGGGGTGGAATAAGGTGCACAGATACCTGTGGCGAATTGAGTCAAGGCGTGTGGGAAGTCAGAAGTGTATGAGGTTCATTTGGGCAAGAATCCCCTGCTGGAAGAGTAAATGAGCAGAGGGACAATAAGAAGGAGAGTGTGCCACAGCCCTCACACACAACACACACAAGCACACACACACACATGCACACACACAGAGGCAAAGGCATGGACATGGATTTGTGTTGGGCAATCTCTGGACTATGATGTCCACAGTCAGTACACCTTGCCCATTTTTGACACTTTTTACATTTCCTCAAATGGACATGGCCTCCTGTGAATATGATTGTTTATTGACTTTGTTCCTTCAGACCAAGCCCTTGTGCAACCAGCTAATCCTTAAGCAATATCAAGTCATCCTTGCTACTCGTCACTGAAACCCAAGGAGTGGATGAGAGAAAGTCAGAATGAGAGAAAGACCAAAAGAGCAAAAGCAATGGAAACAAATAAAAAGTTACTAATCTAAAAGGAGTCAGACTGAGACCTTATCTTGGCGGTAATAATCCTGATGATCCAACTCTACCAGAATGTAGGTAGGCTACAGTCCTCTCCAGCCACAGTTCTTCCCTTTGACTGTCACTTCAGTCTCAGATATCCCTTATACTGGAATAGCCTCTACTGCCCGGGCATTTCTCCCTGTGGATATTACCAGGGGTCCCTGTGGATCTGTGGGAAGTGTTAAAGAAAACGAATTCTGAAGTGGGAAACGTGAGTTGCCTTAAGAAAGAGCCCACTAGACACCGAACCGAAGGATACCTAAAGATGCTAAGGCAAAATAGGACTTCCTCAGGAACGTTTCTCTACAGGTACAAGGCCCATACACTGAGGCTCACAGTGAGGGCCGGGGCTGAATACGATGATGCCTGCTGTAGTCTCACAGTCTGGAAGAAATGTTTCAGAAGCCCAACAGCAAAGGGGAGCGAGTGGGGTGTCCAGGAACCTTTTCCACGCTACGTGACCACATCCCAAGCCCCTGTCTGTAGGCTCAGTGAGACCACACTGAGCACAGCAAGAACCCATAGCCGGCCCTGAAGTGTCTGTCTTTACTGTATGGCTTATTCTTGACCCTTTGGTCAAATATTAATTGACCATGATGGCACGGGTCAATTTCAGGATTCTGTACTTTTCCATTGATCTATGTGCCTGTTCCTGTGCCAGAAGCAGGTTGTTCTGATCACAGTGGCTTTGTCCTACAGCAGGATATTCAGTAATGTGATCCTACAACTCTGTTCTTTCTCAAGAATACTGTGGGTGCACGGGGTCTTTTTTGGTTTCCTATAAATTTTCGAAACATTTTTTCCAGCTCTGTGAAATATACCGTTGGAATTAATGACAATTGTGTTGAATTTATAGATTGTTTTGGGTAGTATGGATATTTTGATAATGTTAATTCTTTCAGTCTATAATTCTTTCACTCCTTTGTATCTTCCTCTATTTCTTTTTTCAATGTCCTGTTTCTGAATACAAGTCTTTTACATCCTTCTTTGACTTTACTCCTAGGTGTCTTATTTTTTCAGTTGCAATGGTAAATGGTATAGTCTTTTCTAAGAGTTCATAATTGGTGTAAAAAAAAAAAATGCCATCAATGTGTTGATGTTAATTTTGCTTCCAGCTTCCTTGCCAAATTCATTAATTATATCCACAAGTACTCGGTGGACTCTTTAGATTTTTATGTACAATATCATGTCATCTGCAAGTAATGACAGTTAACCTTCTCTCTTCCAATATGGATGCCTTTTATGTTCTCCTTTTGTCTGCTCGCTGTGGCTAGGACTTCCAGTAGTATGCTGAGCAGTAGTGGTGAAAGGGGCAACCGTGTCTTATTCCTCTTCTTAGGGGATATGGTTTTAGCCTTTGCACGTTGAGTATGATTTTGGCTCCAGGTATGTTGTATATGGCCTTTATTATGTTGGGATATATTCCCTCTATTTCCACTTTGCTCCCAGTTTTTTCCAAAATGGGTGCTGGATTTTCTAGAATATTTTCTCTGTATCTATTGATATGATCATAAGATTTTTGTCCTTCATTTTGTTTGTCTATCACATTTGTTGATTTGCGAATATTATACCAGCCCTGCGTCTCCAGAATAAATCACACTTGGTCATGGTGTATGATCTTACTTAATGTATTGCTGGATAAAACTTGGTAATATATTTTCTGAGGATTTTGGCACCTATGTTCATGAGGGATGTTGGTCTGTGAAATTCTTTATTTGCAGGATCTTCATCTGGTTTTGGGATTATTATAATACTGGTCTCATAAAAATATCTCCCTCCTCTGGAATTTTCTAAAATATTTTGAGGAGAGCGGGTTTTAATTCTTCTTTAAATGTTTAGGTAAGCTCGCATGTAAATCCATCTGGCCCCAGACACTTGTTTGCTGGAAGTTTTTTCTTATTACTTCTTCAATTGCATCCATTTTTACTGGCCTTCCAGGTTTTCTGGTTCTTTCCGATTGAGTTTTAGCAGATTGTAGGTTTTGAGGAATGTGTCCATTTTAGGCAGCTTCCCCACTTTATTGTTGTGCATAGTGTTTTCTTAGTATTCTTTCTGTTTCTGTCATGTCAGTTGTTATATCGCCTCTTTCACATCTGATTTTGTTTTCTTGGGTCCTCACCGTTTGTTTTTTGGTGTGTCTGGCTAAAGATTCATCGATCTTATTTCTGTCAGAAAACTAGTTCTTACTTTCATTGATATTTTGTACTGTGTTTTTGGTCTCTGTGTCATTCACTTCTGTTCTGATCTTCACTATTTTCTTTCTTCTGCATCTCCTCGAAATGTTCAGGTCCTCTTCCCTTTTTAATATTGGGTTGTTGTTTTTGTCTTGTTACTTACATAAGAAATAAAAATGACTTTACATTCTGAATTCTGTGTTTTATTTTAATCTCTGATAGCAGATTTATTTCCCTTGAGAAATTGCTGTAAAATATACGTCATCTAAAACTAAACATTTTAAACTATACGCTTCAGTGGTTTTAAAATTGGAATAATGTAGAACTGTTACAGCATAACAAGAAGCTAGAAAAATTCCAGGACAAGTTGAAAGGGAAACTGAGACAGATTTTTAGACAGCAGTTTGACTTAAGCCTATCTTCCCTAAGCCAAAGGCACTGGAGAATAAATAGTATGTATTAGATGGGAAAGATGCAGAAACCCAGGTGCAGAAACTAGGGTAGAGGAAACCACCTGGACAGGAACCCCCAGAGGCCTACAAGGGACAAAGACTGGGAAAACAAGAACTTTGTCCCCAGGTAATCTATTCTCCCAGAGCATGTCATGGGTCATGCGGTGGAGACCCCCTAAGCATTCCTCCCTAAAGATACCTTTTAAGTCTCAGTTGTATTTCAGCTCCAGGCCCATAAAAGCATTAAGACAAGACAAGTGGCATTGGAGTGGACTCAGGACCAGACACATTGACAAATGAGGCCCTTCCTGGCATGGACTAATCAGTGGCGACCAGCACCCTGAAAGGGCACCCCTGGAAAGCTGATGAATATTCTCTTGAGAACTCCCCTGAAACCTCCCATAAGATTTCCCACCTGCAAGAGAGATAAATATGCTCAGGACAAAGGACCAAGTGTGAGCTCCCCTACACCACAGGAAAGCGTGACAGCGCCAGTTTCCTCCTTCCTTCTGCGGGGGCCCCATGGTGCTTTCAACCAGGGGAGCAATGGGCAGTGGCAGCTCATCCCAGGCTTGTCTTCTGAAACTGTCTGAAAGGTCTTGGAAATGTGTCCAAGGCCCCCTTTTCTCTGACTTCCCAGTGAGCAAAGGCAGCCCAGCCTAGGCTATCCTGTTACTTCGTCTATGCACCTGCCTTGGTTCACCATCCAAAGTACATTTTTATTACAGCCATTAAAGCTTTGGGTTTTTTTCTTCATTTTTTTCTCTTGATTGAAATCTTTCCTTCAAGATGACAAGAGCTGAGGTCTTCTGCCTGTATCCCCTGTAACACAACCATCAGCTTTTCACTTCGGAAACCTTAATGTCAACATAAAAGAAAGCCTCATCCCATTTAAAGAGTATATCCAATTCTACTCTGGACTATTTCCTCATTTACACTGATGTCTTTCCCATCTCCATGGCTATGCTATTGCTATTGTCGTTGTTGTTAACCCTCACTAGAGGATATTGTTTTCATTGACTTCCAGAGAGAGTGGCATGGAAGAAGGGGTAGAGAGAGAGAGATATGCCTCAGTGTTAGAGACACAGACATTGGTTGCTTTTCTAATTCGCTGCACAACTGGGATGAGGAATGAATCTACAACCTAGGTATGTGCCCTCAACTGGGAATCAAACCTGAGACCCATCAGTGTGCAGGCCGACACTATACCACTGAGCCCCGCTGCCCAGGGTAGATATGCCTTTTTAAATATAAAGTTTGTAGGTATATTTAACTTGAAATTGGTAGAGGTTTTAAAATGATTTCTTTAGTTTTACTCATGTTTTCATTGGTGATTTGCCACTATTATATTACTGGCATTAATTTTGCAACAGTTTGTATGTAGCAGGGAGGAAACACTTTTAGATCAGGGTCCAAATAGAGTAGTGTATATGAACTTTTTTTGTTAAAAACTTTTATAGCAATGAGAACCAGAAAAATTTCTACTAAACTATCTAACAGTACAACTGAAAGATTTAGAAAGAGAACAGAAAACAAGAAAAGGCCCATAGGAAGTAAAAGGAAGAAAATAATAAAGATCAGAGCCTAAATAAATAACGTAGAGACTAAAAAATTCAAAAAGGTCAATGCAACCAAGAGCTTGTCTTTGAATAGATAATCAGTGCGATGAACTTTTAACCCAACTCACCAAAAACCAAAGACAGAGGTCAAAAATAAATAAACTGAGGAACAAAAGAAGTGAAGTAACAACTGATACCACTGAAATACAAAAGCAAATACACTGAACAACTATATGCCAACAACCTGGATGAAAGAGACAAATTTCTGGAAATACACAACCTTCCAATACTCAGTGAGGAAGAATCAGGCATGCTGAACACGTTGATAAAAACCGGTGAAATTGGAACAGTGATTTTTTAAAAATGCCCAAGAAAAAAAGCGCCAGGCCCAGACAGTTTCAGAGGGGAGTTTTATCGAACATTCAAAAAATAATTCAAATTGTTCCAAAAAGTCCGAGAGGAACAAACACGCCCAAGCTCTTTTTTGGCAGCCTGAATAATCCCAATTACAAAACCAGGTAAAGACCTTGCAAAGAAAGAATTACAGGCCAATATCCGTGATAAACAAAGATGCTAAAATCTCCAAACAAATATTAGCAAATTGGATCAAGCAATATGTTAAACAGATCATACCCCATGACCAAGTGGGGTTTATTCCAGGGATGCAAGTTTGGTACAGTATTCACAAATCTATAAATGCGATGCATCACAGGAACCATTTGACAAACAAATATCTCATGATCATCTCAGTAGGTGCAGAAAGAGCAACAAAACCCAGCGCCCATTTTTGATAAAAACTCTCAGCACAGTGGGAATAGAGGGATCATGCCTAAACACATTAAAGTCCTTATAGGGCAAACCTTCAGTCAACTTCATACTCAATGGGCAAAAACTAAAACATATCCCCTAATAAGAGGAACAAGACAGGGACGTCCACTTTCACCATCTTATTCAACAGAGTGTTGGAAGTCCTTGCCACAGCGATCAGACAAGGAGAAAACATAAAAGGCATCCAAATTGGAAAGGAGAAATAAAACTGTCACTGTTTGCAGATGACCTGATATTGTATGCTGAGAACACTAAAGAGGTCACCAAAAGACTTCTAGATTTAACAAATGAATTCAGCTATGCAGCAGGATAGAAAATTAATGCCCAGAAATAAATGGCATTTTTAAACGACATTCATGATCTCTCAGAAAGAGAAACTAAAACAAACAAACAAACAAAAAAAACACATTTAACGTGCAACAATAACATTAAGATACTTAGGAATTAACTTAACCAAAGGGGTGAAAGACGTGTACTTGCAAAACAAACATGTTCAAAAAAGAGATAGAGGAAGATATAAACAAGTGTAAGAATGTACCATGCTAATGGATTGCTAGAATCAACCTCATTCAGATGTCCGTACTCCCCAAAGCAATCTATAGATTCAAACTATTCATAAAATACCAATGTCCGATATCACAGACCTAGAAGAAGTAGTGCAAAAATTTAGACACAAAAAGGACAGGACCCCAAATCGCTGCAGCAATTTTGGGAAGAAGAAAAAAGTGGAAGGAATCAAAATAATACATATCAAGATATAGTAAAGCCATTTTAATCGAAACAGGATGGAACTGGCAGAAGACCAGCCTTAATGATATAAATGGAACTGAACAGAGAACCCAGGAATTGACCCAACTCATTACACTCAATTGAGATTTTACAAAGGAGGCAGAGCATACAGTGGAGTAAAGGAAGTCTCTTCAATAAATGGTGTTGGGAAAATTGGACAGGAACTTTCAAAATAGTGCAACTAGACCACTATCTTGCACCACACACAAGGATCAACTCCAACTGGATAAAAAACTTAAAGGTAAAACATGAAACCATTAAAAATCCTTGAAGGAAATGGAGGCAGCATGATCTCAGACATCTCTCATTGCAATATGCTTACCGATACACTGCCTAGGGCAATGGAAGCAAAGGAGAAAATAAACAAATGGGACTACAGCAAAATAAAAAGATTCTGCACAAAGAAACCATCAACAAAATGCAAAGGGAACTCATTATATGGGAGAACATATTTGCCAATGATACATCTGATAAAGGGTTACTACCCCTAATATTTTAAGAAACACACCTTCACAAGAGGAAGACAAACGATCCAATTAAAAAACGAGCAAAGACCTAAGTAGACACTTCTCCAAAGAGCGCATAAAAATGTCCAAGAGACATATGAAAACTGCTCAGTGTCACTAATCACCAGAGAGATGAAAATTAAAACAATAATGGGGTATCACCTGAGGTCTTCCAGAATGGCTACGTTTTCAATAAGTCAACAAACAAAAAGTGCCTGTGAGGGTGTGCAGAAAAGCTCACCCTAGTATACTGCTGGTGGGAATGCAGACTCGTGCAGCCTCTATGGAAAACATTATGACATAGGAGGTTTTCTCAAAAATTGAAATACAGAACTGCCATTGAACCCAGTGACCCCACTGCTTGGAATATGTCCTACGAAAGCAGGAACATCGATCAGGAAGAATGTATAAACCCCTCTGTTCAGAGCAGCACACTTTACAATAGCTACGCTTGTGAGTTCACAGGAATGGGTACATGAATCTGCTTTGATTCTGAGTGACGGTAGACATGCACACTCCTGCATCTTCCTTCAGCTTCCTGCCTGAACATGATGCCACACTACAGTTCTTCAGACTTTCTGTCTCTTCCCAATGCCGTAGTGGCCTGGCGTCATAGGCTATCCTTCCGAGCCTCAGGGTGTTCATGTGAGAGAAAAATGTCCCAGCTACCTGACAACCCAAGGGGGAGCCCCACTGGCATCTCCTCACATGTCCTCTAAGTGCCTTCTCCTGGTTCCAACATCCTCAAGTAGCCCTTACTGATTTTCTGGCAGAGCAAAAAGTGATCGTCAAGAGACGGCAGGGATCTGACTAAAAATCCAAAAGCAGGGGAACACACCAAGCTCTCTTAGGGCATTGCAAGCAAGCCTCCACCTCAGCAATCCTGTCAGACCCTGCCACGCTGTGGGCAGACAACTAGTTGAAGTAGTTAAGGCTGCTGTTCTGGTGCCTGGAGCTGTTGGCCCATCGTTCATAATGCTGGCACCACTGAATGCAAGAGGCATAGGATGCACTGTATCCTGCAGCATGAGGAGTGTGTGGAGAAGGGCACATCACCTTTCAAGTTCTATGCACTTCCTGCTGCTGCCCATAGAGAGAGCCTGCTCCCGCCTGTGATGGTAATGAGATACTCCTTCACAGTGGCAGTACTGCATTAGTATGATTTGCTACAAAAGGACAGTTAACCTTGCCATCATCCCTGGCATGTCTGACTCCCTCCACCTGCAGAAGGAATGTGGGTGGGGGTTAGGGACATCTCACTCCTGGACACCCAAGTTTCCCTGCTTACATGGACAGGTTATATTCTCAAGGCCCCTCCCTTTCCAGCACCAGTACCTGCAACATCACCTTCACATTGATCGTGTGGCTATGAAAGAACTAAAACATGGAGATCTACAAAACAGCCTGGCTTGGCCTGAACCACCTATCTTCTGGCCCCATTCCTTCTGCATAAGAGGCACAGAGGAACACAGAGGTTCCTGGGGTTACAGGTGCCTGCACCCATGCGGTCACACTGATTCCTCACAGGCTTTGATATCCCCACACCCTTGCCTGCACACGGCTTCACAGGATACCCTGATTCACGCACGTCACACGTTCCTGCCTCTGATGGAGGACTTGGGCATGCCCACACCATTTTGGGCTACTAAAACAGCTCTTCCAAACTGTGACTGGACAGAGGGCATCACGCTACTCAGCCCCGCCCCTCACTGTCAGCCTCAGTGTATGGGCCTGAGAACTGTGGTGAAACATTCCCGAGGAAGCTCTATGTTACCCGAGCATTTGCAGCTTTCCCAGGGTTTGGTGTCTGGGGGGCTCTTGCTTACGGCTGCTCACGTTTCCCACTTCAGAATCCATTTTCTCTACCGCTTTCCCACAGATCCACAGTGACCCCTAGTAATATCCACAGGGAGAAATGCCCGGGACATTACAGGCTGCCCAGCCTGTGGGCTATCTGAGGCTGAAGTGACAGGCAAAGGGAAGAACTGTGGCTGGAGAGGACTGTAGCCTACATTCTGGTAGAGTTGGATGATCAGGATAACTACGGCCAAGGTACGGTCTCAATCTGACTCCTTTTACATCAGTTCTCTTGTTTTTGTTTCCATTACTCTTGCTCTTTCTGTCTTTTCCTCATTCTGACTCTTTCTTCCATCTACCCATTGGGTTTCAGTGACCCGTAGAAAGAATGACTTGATACTGCCTAAGGGTTTCTTCATTGCAGGAGAAAGGCTCGGTCTGAAGGAACAAAGTAAATAAACAATCATATTCACAGGAGGCCATTGTTATGTGAGGAAATGTAATACCGTCAAAAATGCACAAGGTGTACTGGCTGTGGACACCATGGTCCAGAGATTGCCCAACACAACTTCACGTACATGCCTGTGCCTCTGTGTGTGTTGTGTGTGAGGGCTATAGCACACTCTGCATCTTATTGTCCCTCTGGTCATTTACCCTTCCAGCTGCGGCTTCGACCCCAAGTGAACCTAATATCCAGACTGACTCCTCACATGCCTTTGCTCTCTTCCCCACAACTCCTACATGCAATTTATACTCCCACTGGCTAAGTGTGGTTCTGAATCCTGGGCTCAGAGCATGATTCTCGCAGCAAATACAGTGCTCTCATACTTCTAGGGAGGCCTTCTGCTTCAAGTGTGAAATGCACTGGGAAGCCTCCCACCGCGTTGCCTGCTGTCAATGTGTGAGCTGACCTCCGACAGAAAGGAACCTGGAAATCCATCATCCTTTCGGAGCTAGCAGTGGACATTCAGGCCCTTGCTCCCAAATCCCTTTCCTTGAGCTACCTTACGTCCCTGGGTCCATTAGTATCACCCACTTCAATGGACTTACTCTTAGTTCTCCCTCCTCCCCAGCCTCCAGCACACAGAAAGAATTCTGTCTTCTCATACTGTCCTAAAGCATAACTTAACCACCACTGCAACTGCACAGGCCCAGCCCTCACAGGCAATGGTCATTCACAGGCAGCCAGTTGTAATGCCCCAAACTAGGGACAAACACCACAGAGACAGACACTATTGATGCTCTTGATTTATGTGTTCCAAGAACACACGACAAACAGACAAACAGAGCTGATGCTCCTGCTTTAACTTTCCATTTCATACCGTGCTCTGGATCTCTCTGTGACTGAATACCTGGTCACACAGACATTCTGCTCCATTGTCCTGTGCAGGAACATAATGTCTGCTTGAAAACACATACTTATGTCAAAACCTTCTTATGTGCACTTCTCTATTTGAAGGAAAATGGATGGTCCCTCCTATTTAACTCACACTGTGGGAGATACCCTAACACAATAATTGACTATCATCTCCTATCAAACTTCCTAAAGAGTATAGTATAATTATTGGTGGCCCTAACATGAAGAGTCGGTCATTGCTGAAATTAGGATCTCTTAAATTTCCTGCTGCCTTGTGTTGGATGCATCACACCACACCACCTTTTTAATGAGCAGTGACCTCAGGGTCACCCAGTTAGGAATTTGGACACACCTAAGGAAATATTTGATGGTTGCAATGATCCATAAAAGGAAGTGGTGGCACAGCAGCCTCAGCCTTTGTATGAAAAGACTCCTGGACAAGTGTGGGAAGGGTCAGAGGAAGGACATCATGGGAGCCTCCATTTAAGGAATAGTAGACAGGCCTAAGGGTGAGGGAGGTGGCCTGGAGCGAGAGTTCAGAGGAGTGGGTCAATGAATCTGCTTTGATTCTGAATGATTTTGCACATGCACACTTCCTCATTTTACATCAGGTGTCCCTGTCTGAATATAATTCCCACTGCAGTGCTACATACTTCCTTTCTCAACCTGATTCTCTGAGGACCTGACATAACAGGCTCTATTCCTCCCAGTATCAGGGCGTCCATGAGAGAAAGCAATGACCCAGCTACCTAGCAAACTAGGGGCAAGTGTCCAGGAACAGTCCCCCTCACCTGTACTCCTCTACCTTCACTCTCCTGGGGCCAAGCTCCTCGCATAGTACTTGAGATGATTAGACCACACTTCTATTACTGATGTTCTAGCAGGGCAAACAGGACTAGTCAGAAGAAGCCAGGGATCTCACTTTACGAACCCAAGAGGTAGGGGAACCCAAAGCTCTCCTTCTGCATTGCCACCGAGGCCCAACCTCAGTATCCTGTCATATCCTTCCAGGTCGCAGCATTTTTCTCCTAAATAACATTGTCGGGAATGCTGGAAAGGCATTCTCACGCTTATCCAATAGATGGCAGCTTTTCGTTTCAAATCATGTTATTGGGGATGTTGGCAATTCATTCTCATGCTTGTCAAAACATGGCAGCTTTTTTTTACAAATAAAGTTACTGGGCAGGCTGGCAATGCATATCCACACTTGTCCACGAGATGGCAGCATGACTTCACATGTCATTTCATTCGGGATGGTACCACTGCATTCTCTCGTTTCTCCACCAGGTGGCAGCACTTTTCCACCAAATGATTTCATTGGGCATGCACGGTAGGCATGCTCAGGTATGCCCAAAAGTTGTTTGCATTTGCCTCAAAATGTCATTTCTTTCGTGATGCTGGAAATGGATTCTCATTCTTGAACAGTCACAACATGCAGTTATGTCCGCACGTGCCAAAAGGCGGATTCTAACAGAAAAATACAGTTTGCACATACTTCTACAAAGGGAATTTGGTTTAACTGTGAAATGAACGTAAAACCCCGGCCTGGTTCCCTGCTGTCACTGTGTGAGCTGACTCCCTAAAGCGAGGGTATGGCAAACGCATCATCCTTTATAACTTATCACTGCAAATTCCGACCCTTGCACACAAGGCCTTTCCTTGAACTCCCTTATCACCCAAGGGAAAATGGTAAACTCTATTGGACTTTCACTGATTTCTTAATCCACCACAGTCTCTACCACACAGAAAGAATTTTGGCTTCTGATACCATCAGAAAACACAACTTAGCCACTTCTGCAATTGTAAAGGCCATGCATTCACGGGGCGGGTAATTCAGAGTGTCCATTGTCAAGGCAAACAATACATAAACAGGCACATTAGATGCTCTCGCTTTATCTTGCCATTTATTCCATGTGCTGCATATATCCATGGCTGAATGCCTTTCCACAGGGACATTCTGCACCTAATTTCTACGCAGGAAAAGAATCTTTGCTTGAAACACCTTTTAATCTGAAAAAGCTTCTCACGTGCACTACTTATATTGGAAGGTCCCTCCTATAGTTCTCACACGTTAAATGCGTGCAGTAAACACAGCAAACCTGGTATCATCTCCTCTGAGGATAATCAAAAAGTATTTAAAAATCATGTCAAGCCCAAACCTGTCAAAGTTGGAATCTCTTCCGTTTTCTCCAGCCATGCATTCAACAATTCCCACCACAACGAGGTTGTGATGGACAGTGTACCCAGGAAGGCCAGCGATACAATTCAGGAAATACATGGTGGTTGTGATGATCAATAGAGGGATGTGGTGGCACAGCAGCCTCAGCATTTTCATGAAGGAGGATTCTGGAAAATTGTGGAGAGGGTTCTAGGAAGCACATCACAGAACTTCTATTTAATGCATGGTAGGCAGGCCTGAGGGTGGTGTTGGTGACCTGAGGTGTGAGATCAGAGAAATAGGCCAAAGAATCTACTTTCATTCTGAGTGACAGAGGAAACAGACATGACCTCATCATCCTTCAGCCTCCCCCAAGTGAACATGATTGGCACTGCAGTGCTCAGAACTTCCAGCCTCATCCTCACACTGTGATGATGTCACAGGCTGTATTTCTCCCAGCTTCAGTGTGTTCATGTGAGAAAACAATGTCCCAGCTCCCTGGCAATCCAGAGGCAAGTGAAGAGTTGGTCTCTGCTCACCTGTTATCATCTATGTCCCCTCTCCTGATGCCAACATCCACTCATAGTTCTCACTGTTGATCTGGAAAGCAAAAATGGGCTCCACAGGAGAGGCCAGGCGTCTAAACCACAAACCCAAAAAGCAGGGGATCACACCAAGCTCTCTAATGGCATTTCCTGCAAGGACCCACCTAAGCAATCCTGTCAGATCCCGAAACATGGTGATCAGAGACGAAGTTGAAGAAGTGAATGCTGCTGTTCTGCCTGCAGTTGTAGGCCTGTCGTTCATACTGCAGGTACCACTGAATGTGAGTGGAATGGGTCACCCTGTATCCTGCAGCTTGAGGAGTGTGTGGAGAGGAACCTGTCACCTTCCAACTTGGACACACTTCTTGCCGCAGGCCATGCAGGGAGCCTCCTCCCTCCTGTGATGGTTATGAGAGGATCCTTCACAATCACAGTATCGTGGATGTAGGGGTTTTTGTGAAAGAGCAGCACAGTCTTGCAGCGATTGCTGCCATGCCAGGCTTCCTTCACCTGCAAAAGAACAGTGGATCCGGTTTAGGGTGATAACTTATTCCAGAACTCCCGCCTATTCCTTCCTGCAGGGATAGGATTTTTTCACAAGCTCTCTACCTCCCCAGCCGTGGTCTGCACAGCCTGACCTTCAGATTGATCATGTGGCTGAGCATGGTTTCATCTTGGTCACTGATAATGGCTGACACTTCCAGATTGTTGACAAATTGCAGCAGGTCAAAACGCCTGCACGCTGCAAGCTGAACATGAAACAGCTACAAAAAGGAGCAGATCCTTAAAGCAGCTTGGATTGCTCCCACCTCTCTAACCCCTAGCCCAGCTCCTTCACCATAAGATGCAAAAAGAGAGCACAGTGGTTCTTGTGGGCTCCATGTGTTTATACACACACGGGCACACTGTTTTCCTGACAGCCTTTGACCTCGCCTGCATACTTGCCTGCTGAGGGCTTAACAGGATACCTTTATTTGTGGACATCACTCATTCCTGCCTCTCACTGACTTGGATATACAGAGGACTTGGACATGCAGCCCCCCTCGAGTGCAGCATTACCCCAAGAAGAACCTGAGTGACACAGAGCAGTGTGGAGGCAATGGCCCTTGTTCTGCGCATGAGTCTGATCTGGGACGGTGCTCCTGAAGCCCAGGGAGAGTTTCTGTGGTACTGGTGAGATAAAAGGGTGTCTCTGAGATTTTGGATCACACTGTTCTCACTATCCTGAGCTTCACTCCAATGTGTCTATTTGTTTCTGAGCTACCTATCCCCACTGATACATTTCTCATGCACAAGGGCAGGCATATTGCGTTCCCTTCTGTAGAGTCAAGGATACACTATTGACTCAGCATCTGGCAATGCACTGAACGTTTGTGCTTTTCAGTTCTAAACAGGGCTGCTGCCGCTGCCAGGTACTGGGCTTGAGCCAGCAGAAGGATCTGCTCACTTGTAAGTTCACGGGCTACATTCCTAACTTAAGTGCCCGGAGCACATCCAGTGGGGACCAGGTGCACTGCCCACTGAGCCTATCCTCTTCGTGCTCCTGCTCTACTGGCTCTTCTTGTGGATGTTTTGTTTCTTCCTGTGCCTGAGGCTCAACATCAACCAACACCTTCATGACTTTTATGACGTCCTCTCGCCCAGGACAAACTGCTCCCTGCCAATTAATTCCTCCTCAATCAATTCCTTCCCCTCTCCCTGCTCCACCCTGTCTGGCCCTTGTAGAAACTCATGATACATTTCCTCTGCCAAAGCATAACTTACCCACTTCTGCAACTGTAAGGCCCAGCCCTCCCAGGGACTGGTCGATCATTCCAAGGCAGCCAATCGTAAGGCTCAAACCAACACACAAACAACAGACAGACAGACAGACAGACAGACAGACAGAAAGACACGGTACTTGCTCTTAATTTATCTTTCTAACTACATGCCATGCTCTGGATGTCTCTGCATCTCAATGCTTTCCCACAGGGACGTTCTGCATCTATTTCCTGTGCAGGGAAACAATGTTTGCTTGAAAACACATATTCCGCTGAGAAAGCTTCTCATGTGCACTACTCTTCTTTGAAGTTAAATGGACAGTCCCTCCTATTTATCTCACAGTGTGGGAGGTCCCCTGAACACAACAAACCTCCTATTGTCTCCTCTGACTATTACTAAAGAATACTGAATAATCCCCAATCTGTAAAATGGGTCACTGCCGCCAGTGGGATCTCTTAAGTTTCCACCAGCCCTGTGTTCAACATGTGCCGCCACAACCCGTTTATAACGGGCAGTGTTTTCAGGATGACCTGTGGAGGAATAAGGAGACACTTAAGGAAATATATGGTGGTTGTGATGATCAACAGAGGCACGTGGTTCCAGAGCAGCCTCAGCCTTTGCATTCTCATGCTGAAACACCACGTGGCAGCATTTTCTCCTCAAATGGTATTATTGCAGATGCTCACTCTGAATTCTTACTTTTGTCCAGAGGCGGCAGAAAGTTTCTTACCAACGATTGTTCTGGGGATGCTGGCAATGCATTCTCACACTTTTCCACCAGGTGTCGGCATGATTTCACGAGTAATTTTATTGGGGATGCTGGAAAAGCATTCACAATTCCATTCAACAGGTGGAAACATTTTCAACAGAATGAATCCATTGGTGAACTTGTGGGTGCATTCTCACGTTTACCCACCAGGTGGCAGTATTGTTCGAACTGAGGATCATACTTGGGATGCTTGTGGAGATGCAGAAGATGCATTTTCTCGTTTGTCCACCAGGTGGTGGCATTTTGACACCACGAGATTTTATTGGCTATGCTGACAATGGAAGCTAGTGTGTGTCAAGCAGGCAGCAGAATTATTTTACCGCACGATTTCGCTGGAGATGCTTTCAATGGCTCTATATTTATCAGTTGGCATCAATATTCCACTAGTGAATATCAGGAATGTTCTGGAAGTGCATTCTCACGCTTTTCCACCAGGTGGCAGAATTTTCCCACAACGTGCTTTTACTGAGGATGCTGGCAAGGCATTCCCACGTTTTTGTCTCTACAGCTGTCTGCATTTTCCCTCCACTGTCCCATTTTGGGGAAACTGGCAATGCATTTTGGCGCTGAAACATGAGATGGCAGCATTTTTCCACCAACGATTCTGTTTGAGATGCTGGCAATGCTTTCCCACGTTTGTCTAACACGTCTGTGGAAGCATTTTTACTACCAAATTATATTATTGGGGGTGCTGAAAATTCAGTCTCAAGTTTGTAAAAGACTTGGCTACATTTTCCACAAATGTGATTATTTTGTGGATGTTGACAAGGCATTCTCACGTTTTAACAGCCATTGAACCTACTTTCCCAAAAATGATTCTATTGGGAATAGTGGCGTGGCACTTTCACTTTTGTTCAATAGCTGGCAACACTTTCACCACAAAGTATCGTTTGGGGAATGCTGGAAGCACATTCGCCCAAAGTACTTTGTAGAAGTACTTTTCCACAAAATGATTTTACGGCGGATGCTGGCAATGCATTCTTCAGTCTCTCAAACAAGAGGCCACATTTTCCACCAAACGATTACTTTGGTTGTGCTGGCAATGCATTCCCACATCTGTCCACAAGGTGGCCACATTTTTTTACCAAGGGATTTTCCTGAGAACGCTGGCAATGCATTCTCTTGCTCGAATACCAGGTGACAGCATTTTCTCCACAAGTGATCTTATTGGAGATGCTGTAACTGCATTTTCACATTTGTAGAAAGGTGACTGGTTTCTTATTTACAAATGATTGTTTTAAGGCTGCTGGCAATTCCTTCTCACACTCCAACACCAGGTGCAGTATTTTCCCACCAAATGATATTATTGAGGATCCTGGCACTGCATGCTCCTCCTTGGAGAACAAGTGGCGGCAATTTTCCACCATGTAACTTCACTGGGGCTTCTGGCGAAGCATTTTCACTTTTGTCCAATAGGTGGAAGCATTTTCCCACAAGTGATTTCACTGGGGATGCTGGCAGTGAACACTCACACAAGTCGACAAGATAAGGGCATTTTGCCACAAGAGATTTTCATTGTGAATCTTGGCAATGTATTTTCAAATGTGTCCGCCATTTGGCAGCCAGCATCATCTCAGAAGGGATTTTCATGAGCATGCTGGCAATGCATTCTCACACTTGTCAAACATGTGGCGGCCTTTTTCCAACAGCTGATATTATTGGGGCTGCTGGCAATGCATTGTGAAGCCTGTTTACAACAAGCCCACATTTTCCCACCAAATGTTATTATTGCACATAAAGGCAATGGTTTCTCCCGCTTGTCCACCCGTTGGCACCTTGACATCACAAGTGATTTTGTTTGGTAAGCTGAGGATGCATTCTTACGTTTGTTCAGCCAGTTGCGGAATTTTTCCACCAAGCGACTTTATTGCTGCTGGCTGTACATTCTCACGTTTGTCCAACTATTCGCCGCAGTTTTCCCCTAAAGTGATAGTGTGTGTGTGGGTGTGGATGTTGGTTTTGAATTCTCACACGTGGACATTGCCTATCAGAACTTTAGGCCCAAATCACTTTATTGCGATTCCAGAACATGCATTCTCACTCTTGTCCACCAGTTGGCACCTTGATCTCAGTAGGGATTTCACTGGGGATTCTGGGAAATCATTCATACAGTCGTTTAGCACCTGGTGGCCTTTTTCTCAAAGAGTGATTTTGTTGGGGATGCAGTCAATGCATGCTTCACCTCGTCCACCAGGGGGCAGAATATTTCCACCAAGTTTTTTTTAAAGGGGATGCGTTTAATGCTCTCTCACTTACCTCCACAAGGTGGCAGCATTTTTAAAACAAATGCTTTTCTTGGGAATGCAGGGAATGCTCTCTCACCTTTGTAAACAATGTCAGGTAATTTCTCATCAAACGTGTTTACGGGAGATGCCTGAAATACACTATCACCTTTTATTCAAAGGGGCAGCATTTTTTCAACCAAATAATTTTACAGGGGCTGGCAATGGATGCTCACGTTTGTCCCACAGTTGGCAGCATTTGTCCCAGAGAAAGTTTTTTTGCGGGGATGCGTGGCAGCGTTTCGCCCCAAATGATTTAATTGAGGATGCCTGCAAGGCAGTCTCAGGTCTCTACATGACGTCGCAGTAGTTTTCAACCACATGATTGGATCGGGGATACTATCAACGCATTCTCACCCTTTTGCATTTTGCCGACAGAGAGGTTTTGTGGTGATTCTGACAATACATTCTCAGACTTATCTGAGAATTGGCAGTATTTCCGTACAAATGACCTTACTGGGGATGCTGGCAATGTATTCTCACGATTGTCCACAGAGGACAGCATTTTTAATCAAATAATTTTATGGGAGATGCTACGCAGCCATTCTTGCACTTGTCAACCAGAAGGCAGGTTTTCCCCAGTATGATTTTATTGGGCATGCTGGCACTGCATTCTTAATCTTTTTCATAGGTGGCAAAACTTTCCCAAAAACTTATTATTTGGGGGATACTGGCAATGAATTGTCATTCTCAAGCATCCGTTGGCAGCATTTTTTAGCTAATGATTTTGTTGGGGATGCTCGCCATGCGCTTTCATATTTGTCGACCAGTGCACCAGGAGGTGCTCCAGGCACATAAGTTAGAGATGGAGAATATGGACTTGCAAGGAAGCAGAGCCTAACGGAAAATCTTGATAACGCATTGCCAGATTTCTCAATAAAATCCCTGTGAGAGCTCAGTTCCGTATTATGTTCGAACGTTGGAAGCAAATGCCAGGATCCCCAATAAAATTGTTTGGGTCAAAGATGCCGCTTCCATGTGGGCAAGCGTAAGACTGCCTTGACATTATTCCCCATAAAATCATTCTAGGAACAGTGCTGCCTCTTAATGGATAATCTTGAGAATGCATTTTCAGCATCTACAAAATAATCACCAGAGTGAACATATAGGCCATCGGCTGGACAAATGTAAGAATGCCTTCTGAGCCTACCAAATAAACTTGCATAAATGTCCAGTGTTGGGTCCTAAAAAAATGATGGATTTCTAAGTATCCTCCCTGTTGGGAGGTCGGTCACACATTAGGAACAGGCAACCAGGTGGGAGACTTCACAGTTGAACCAAAGTCCCTCTCTAGAAGTATGGCTGCACAGTGTTTTGCTGAGAGAATCAGTCTCTGAGGCCGAAGATCCCAAGCGACATTTAGCAAGGGGTGGAATAAGGTGCACAGATACCTGTGGCGAATTGAGTCAAGGCGTGTGGGAAGTCAGAAGTGTATGAGGTTCATTTGGGCAAGAATCCCCTGCTGGAAGAGTAAATGAGCAGAGGGACAATAAGAAGGAGAGTGTGCCACAGCCCTCACACACAACACACACAAGCACACACACACACATGCACACACACAGAGGCAAAGGCATGGACATGGATTTGTGTTGGGCAATCTCTGGACTATGATGTCCACAGTCAGTACACCTTGCCCATTTTTGACACTTTTTACATTTCCTCAAATGGACATGGCCTCCTGTGAATATGATTGTTTATTGACTTTGTTCCTTCAGACCAAGCCCTTGTGCAACCAACTAATCCTTAAGCAATATCAAGTCATCCTTGCTACTCGTCACTGAAACCCAAGGAGTGGATGAGAGAAAGTCAGAATGAGAGAAAGACCAAAAGAGCAAAAGCAATGGAAACAAATAAAAAGTTACTAATCTAAAAGGAGTCAGACTGAGACCTTATCTTGGCGGTAATAATCCTGATGATCCAACTCTACCAGAATGTAGGTAGGCTACAGTCCTCTCCAGCCACAGTTCTTCCCTTTGACTGTCACTTCAGTCTCAGATATCCCTTATACTGGAATAGCCTCTACTGCCCGGGCATTTCTCCCTGTGGATATTACCAGGGGTCCCTGTGGATCTGTGGGAAGTGTTAAAGAAAACGAATTCTGAAGTGGGAAACGTGAGTTGCCTTAAGAAAGAGCCCACTAGACACCGAACCGAAGGATACCTAAAGATGCTAAGGCAAAATAGGACTTCCTCAGGAACGTTTCTCTACAGGTACAAGGCCCATACACTGAGGCTCACAGTGAGGGCCGGGGCTGAATACGATGATGCCTGCTGTAGTCTCACAGTCTGGAAGAAATGTTTCAGAAGCCCAACAGCAAAGGGGAGCGAGTGGGGTGTCCAGGAACCTTTTCCACGCTACGTGACCACATCCCAAGCCCCTGTCTGTAGGCTCAGTGAGACCACACTGAGCACAGCAAGAACCCATAGCCGGCCCTGAAGTGTCTGTCTTTACTGTATGGCTTATTCTTGACCCTTTGGTCAAATATTAATTGACCATGATGGCACGGGTCAATTTCAGGATTCTGTACTTTTCCATTGATCTATGTGCCTGTTCCTGT
Organism: Miniopterus schreibersii; assembly: GCF_964146895.1. Taxonomy (NCBI): domain Eukaryota; kingdom Metazoa; phylum Chordata; class Mammalia; order Chiroptera; family Miniopteridae; genus Miniopterus; species Miniopterus schreibersii. The sequence goes on along the minus strand of NC_138120.1, from coordinate 11,070,700 downwards.
GCCAGAAGCAGGTTGTTCTGATCACAGTGGCTTTGTCCTACAGCAGGATATTCAGTAATGTGATCCTACAACTCTGTTCTTTCTCAAGAATACTGTGGGTGCACGGGGTCTTTTTTGGTTTCCTATAAATTTTCGAAACATTTTTTCCAGCTCTGTGAAATATACCGTTGGAATTAATGACAATTGTGTTGAATTTATAGATTGTTTTGGGTAGTATGGATATTTTGATAATGTTAATTCTTTCAGTCTATAATTCTTTCACTCCTTTGTATCTTCCTCTATTTCTTTTTTCAATGTCCTGTTTCTGAATACAAGTCTTTTACATCCTTCTTTGACTTTACTCCTAGGTGTCTTATTTTTTCAGTTGCAATGGTAAATGGTATAGTCTTTTCTAAGAGTTCATAATTGGTGTAAAAAAAAAAAATGCCATCAATGTGTTGATGTTAATTTTGCTTCCAGCTTCCTTGCCAAATTCATTAATTATATCCACAAGTACTCGGTGGACTCTTTAGATTTTTATGTACAATATCATGTCATCTGCAAGTAATGACAGTTAACCTTCTCTCTTCCAATATGGATGCCTTTTATGTTCTCTTTTTGTCTGCTCGCTGTGGCTAGGACTTCCAGTAGTATGCTGAGCAGTAGTGGTGAAAGGGGCAACCGTGTCTTATTCCTCTTCTTAGGGGATATGGTTTTAGCCTTTGCACGTTGAGTATGATTTTGGCTCCAGGTATGTTGTATATGGCCTTTATTATGTTGGGATATATTCCCTCTATTTCCACTTTGCTCCCAGTTTTTTCCAAAATGGGTGCTGGATTTTCTAGAATATTTTCTCTGTATCTATTGATATGATCATAAGATTTTTGTCCTTCATTTTGTTTGTCTATCACATTTGTTGATTTGCGAATATTATACCAGCCCTGCGTCTCCAGAATAAATCACACTTGGTCATGGTGTATGATCTTACTTAATGTATTGCTGGATAAAACTTGGTAATATATTTTCTGAGGATTTTGGCACCTATGTTCATGAGGGATGTTGGTCTGTGAAATTCTTTATTTGCAGGATCTTCATCTGGTTTTGGGATTATTATAATACTGGTCTCATAAAAATATCTCCCTCCTCTGGAATTTTCTAAAATATTTTGAGGAGAGCGGGTTTTAATTCTTCTTTAAATGTTTAGGTAAGCTCGCATGTAAATCCATCTGGCCCCAGACACTTGTTTGCTGGAAGTTTTTTCTTATTACTTCTTCAATTGCATCCATTTTTACTGGCCTTCCAGGTTTTCTGGTTCTTTCCGATTGAGTTTTAGCAGATTGTAGGTTTTGAGGAATGTGTCCATTTTAGGCAGCTTCCCCACTTTATTGTTGTGCATAGTGTTTTCTTAGTATTCTTTCTGTTTCTGTCATGTCAGTTGTTATATCGCCTCTTTCACATCTGATTTTGTTTTCTTGGGTCCTCACCGTTTGTTTTTTGGTGTGTCTGGCTAAAGATTCATCGATCTTATTTCTGTCAGAAAACTAGTTCTTACTTTCATTGATATTTTGTACTGTGTTTTTGGTCTCTGTGTCATTCACTTCTGTTCTGATCTTCACTATTTTCTTTCTTCTGCATCTCCTCGAAATGTTCAGGTCCTCTTCCCTTTTTAATATTGGGTTGTTGTTTTTGTCTTGTTACTTACATAAGAAATAAAAATGACTTTACATTCTGAATTCTGTGTTTTATTTTAATCTCTGATAGCAGATTTATTTCCCTTGAGAAATTGCTGTAAAATATACGTCATCTAAAACTAAACATTTTAAACTATACGCTTCAGTGGTTTTAAAATTGGAATAATGTAGAACTGTTACAGCATAACAAGAAGCTAGAAAAATTCCAGGACAAGTTGAAAGGGAAACTGAGACAGATTTTTAGACAGCAGTTTGACTTAAGCCTATCTTCCCTAAGCCAAAGGCACTGGAGAATAAATAGTATGTATTAGATGGGAAAGATGCAGAAACCCAGGTGCAGAAACTAGGGTAGAGGAAACCACCTGGACAGGAACCCCCAGAGGCCTACAAGGGACAAAGACTGGGAAAACAAGAACTTTGTCCCCAGGTAATCTATTCTCCCAGAGCATGTCATGGGTCATGCGGTGGAGACCCCCTAAGCATTCCTCCCTAAAGATACCTTTTAAGTCTCAGTTGTATTTCAGCTCCAGGCCCATAAAAGCATTAAGACAAGACAAGTGGCATTGGAGTGGACTCAGGACCAGACACATTGACAAATGAGGCCCTTCCTGGCATGGACTAATCAGTGGCGACCAGCACCCTGAAAGGGCACCCCTGGAAAGCTGATGAATATTCTCTTGAGAACTCCCCTGAAACCTCCCATAAGATTTCCCACCTGCAAGAGAGATAAATATGCTCAGGACAAAGGACCAAGTGTGAGCTCCCCTACACCACAGGAAAGCGTGACAGCGCCAGTTTCCTCCTTCCTTCTGCGGGGGCCCCATGGTGCTTTCAACCAGGGGAGCAATGGGCAGTGGCAGCTCATCCCAGGCTTGTCTTCTGAAACTGTCTGAAAGGTCTTGGAAATGTGTCCAAGGCCCCCTTTTCTCTGACTTCCCAGTGAGCAAAGGCAGCCCAGCCTAGGCTATCCTGTTACTTCGTCTATGCACCTGCCTTGGTTCACCATCCAAAGTACATTTTTATTACAGCCATTAAAGCTTTGGGTTTTTTTCTTCATTTTTTTCTCTTGATTGAAATCTTTCCTTCAAGATGACAAGAGCTGAGGTCTTCTGCCTGTATCCCCTGTAACACAACCATCAGCTTTTCACTTCGGAAACCTTAATGTCAACATAAAAGAAAGCCTCATCCCATTTAAAGAGTATATCCAATTCTACTCTGGACTATTTCCTCATTTACACTGATGTCTTTCCCATCTCCATGGCTATGCTATTGCTATAGTCGTTGTTGTTAACCCTCACTAGAGGATATTGTTTTCATTGACTTCCAGAGAGAGTGGCATGGAAGAAGGGGTAGAGAGAGAGAGATATGCCTCAGTGTTAGAGACACAGACATTGGTTGCTTTTCTAATTCGCTGCACACCTGGGATGAGGAATGAATCTACAACCTAGGTATGTGCCCTCAACTGGGAATCAAACCTGAGACCCATCAGTGTGCAGGCCGACACTATACCACTGAGCCCCGCTGCCCAGGGTAGATATGCCTTTTTAAATATAAAGTTTGTAGGTATATTTAACTTGAAATTGGTAGAGGTTTTAAAATGATTTCTTTAGTTTTACTCATGTTTTCATTGGTGATTTGCCACTATTATATTACTGGCATTAATTTTGCAACAGTTTGTATGTAGCAGGGAGGAAACACTTTTAGATCAGGGTCCAAATAGAGTAGTGTATATGAACTTTTTTTGTTAAAAACTTTTATAGCAATGAGAACCAGAAAAATTTCTACTAAACTATCTAACAGTACAACTGAAAGATTTAGAAAGAGAACAGAAAACAAGAAAAGGCCCATAGGAAGTAAAAGGAAGAAAATAATAAAGATCAGAGCCTAAATAAATAACGTAGAGACTAAAAAATTCAAAAAGGTCAATGCAACCAAGAGCTTGTCTTTGAATAGATAATCAGTGCGATGAACTTTTAACCCAACTCACCAAAAACCAAAGACAGAGGTCAAAAATAAATAAACTGAGGAACAAAAGAAGTGAAGTAACAACTGATACCACTGAAATACAAAAGCAAATACACTGAACAACTATATGCCAACAACCTGGATGAAAGAGACAAATTTCTGGAAATACACAACCTTCCAATACTCAGTGAGGAAGAATCAGGCATGCTGAACACGTTGATAAAAACCGGTGAAATTGGAACAGTGATTTTTTAAAAATGCCCAAGAAAAAAAGCGCCAGGCCCAGACAGTTTCAGAGGGGAGTTTTATCGAACATTCAAAAAATAATTCAAATTGTTCCAAAAAGTCCGAGAGGAACAAACACGCCCAAGCTCTTTTTTGGCAGCCTGAATAATCCCAATTACAAAACCAGGTAAAGACCTTGCAAAGAAAGAATTACAGGCCAATATCCGTGATAAACAAAGATGCTAAAATCTCCAAACAAATATTAGCAAATTGGATCAAGCAATATGTTAAACAGATCATACCCCATGACCAAGTGGGGTTTATTCCAGGGATGCAAGTTTGGTACAGTATTCACAAATCTATAAATGCGATGCATCACAGGAACCATTTGACAAACAAATATCTCATGATCATCTCAGTAGGTGCAGAAAGAGCAACAAAACCCAGCGCCCATTTTTGATAAAAACTCTCAGCACAGTGGGAATAGAGGGATCATGCCTAAACACATTAAAGTCCTTATAGGGCAAACCTTCAGTCAACTTCATACTCAATGGGCAAAAACTAAAACATATCCCCTAATAAGAGGAACAAGACAGGGACGTCCACTTTCACCATCTTATTCAACAGAGTGTTGGAAGTCCTTGCCACAGCGATCAGACAAGGAGAAAACATAAAAGGCATCCAAATTGGAAAGGAGAAATAAAACTGTCACTGTTTGCAGATGACCTGATATTGTATGCTGAGAACACTAAAGAGGTCACCAAAAGACTTCTAGATTTAACAAATGAATTCAGCTATGCAGCAGGATAGAAAATTAATGCCCAGAAATAAATGGCATTTTTAAACGACATTCATGATCTCTCAGAAAGAGAAACTAAAACAAACAAACAAACAAAAAAAACACATTTAACGTGCAACAATAACATTAAGATACTTAGGAATTAACTTAACCAAAGGGGTGAAAGACGTGTACTTGCAAAACAAACATGTTCAAAAAAGAGATAGAGGAAGATATAAACAAGTGTAAGAATATACCATGCTAATGGATTGCTAGAATCAACCTCATTCAGATGTCCGTACTCCCCAAAGCAATCTATAGATTCAAACTATTCATAAAATACCAATGTCCGATATCACAGACCTAGAAGAAGTAGTGCAAAAATTTAGACACAAAAAGGACAGGACCCCAAATCGCTGCAGCAATTTTGGGAAGAAGAAAAAAGTGGAAGGAATCAAAATAATACATATCAAGATATAGTAAAGCCATTTTAATCGAAACAGGATGGAACTGGCAGAAGACCAGCCTTAATGATATAAATGGAACTGAACAGAGAACCCAGGAATTGACCCAACTCATTACACTCAATTGAGATTTTACAAAGGAGGCAGAGCATACAGTGGAGTAAAGGAAGTCTCTTCAATAAATGGTGTTGGGAAAATTGGACAGGAACTTTCAAAATAGTGCAACTAGACCACTATCTTGCACCACACACAAGGATCAACTCCAACTGGATAAAAAACTTAAAGGTAAAACATGAAACCATTAAAAATCCTTGAAGGAAATGGAGGCAGCATGATCTCAGACATCTCTCATTGCAATATGCTTACCAATACACTGCCTAGGGCAATGGAAGCAAAGGAGAAAATAAACAAATGGGACTACAGCAAAATAAAAAGATTCTGCACAAAGAAACCATCAACAAAATGCAAAGGGAACTCATTATATGGGAGAACATATTTGCCAATGATACATCTGATAAAGGGTTACTACCCCTAATATTTTAAGAAACACACCTTCACAAGAGGAAGACAAACGATCCAATTAAAAAACGAGCAAAGACCTAAGTAGACACTTCTCCAAAGAGCGCATAAAAATGTCCAAGAGACATATGAAAACTGCTCAGTGTCACTAATCACCAGAGAGATGAAAATTAAAACAATAATGGGGTATCACCTGAGGTCTTCCAGAATGGCTACGTTTTCAATAAGTCAACAAACAAAAAGTGCCTGTGAGGGTGTGCAGAAAAGCTCACCCTAGTATACTGCTGGTGGGAATGCAGACTCGTGCAGCCTCTATGGAAAACATTATGACATAGGAGGTTTTCTCAAAAATTGAAATACAGAACTGCCATTGAACCCAGTGACCCCACTGCTTGGAATATGTCCTACGAAAGCAGGAACATCGATCAGGAAGAATGTATAAACCCCTCTGTTCAGAGCAGCACACTTTACAATAGCTACGCTCGTGAGTTCACAGGAATGGGTACATGAATCTGCTTTGATTCTGAGTGACGGTAGACATGCACACTCCTGCATCTTCCTTCAGCTTCCTGCCTGAACATGATGCCACACTGCAGTTCTTCAGACTTTCTGTCTCTTCCCAATGCCGTAGTGGCCTGGCGTCATAGGCTATCCTTCCGAGCCTCAGGGTGTTCATGTGAGAGAAAAATGTCCCAGCTACCTGACAACCCAAGGGGGAGCCCCACTGGCATCTCCTCACATGTCCTCTAAGTGCCTTCTCCTGGTTCCAACATCCTCAAGTAGCCCTTACTGATTTTCTGGCAGAGCAAAAAGTGATCGTCAAGAGACGGCAGGGATCTGACTAAAAATCCAAAAGCAGGGGAACACACCAAGCTCTCTTAGGGCATTGCAAGCAAGCCTCCACCTCAGCAATCCTGTCAGACCCTGCCACGCTGTGGGCAGACAACTAGTTGAAGTAGTTAAGGCTGCTGTTCTGGTGCCTGGAGCTGTTGGCCCATCGTTCATAATGCTGGCACCACTGAATGCAAGAGGCATAGGATGCACTGTATCCTGCAGCATGAGGAGTGTGTGGAGAAGGGCACATCACCTTTCAAGTTCTATGCACTTCCTGCTGCTGCCCATAGAGAGAGCCTGCTCCCGCCTGTGATGGTAATGAGATACTCCTTCACAGTGGCAGTACTGCATTAGTATGATTTGCTACAAAAGGACAGTTAACCTTGCCATCATCCCTGGCATGTCTGACTCCCTCCACCTGCAGAAGGAATGTGGGTGGGGGTTAGGGACATCTCACTCCTGGACACCCAAGTTTCCCTGCTTACATGGACAGGTTATATTCTCAAGGCCCCTCCCTTTCCAGCACCAGTACCTGCAACATCACCTTCACATTGATCGTGTGGCTATGAAAGAACTAAAACATGGAGATCTACAAAACAGCCTGGCTTGGCCTGAACCACCTATCTTCTGGCCCCATTCCTTCTGCATAAGAGGCACAGAGGAACACAGAGGTTCCTGGGGTTACAGGTGCCTGCACCCATGCGGTCACACTGATTCCTCACAGGCTTTGATATCCCCACACCCTTGCCTGCACACGGCTTCACAGGATACCCTGATTCACGCACGTCACACGTTCCTGCCTCTGATGGAGGACTTGGGCATGCCCACACCATTTTGGGCTACTAAAACAGCTCTTCCAAACTGTGACTGGACAGAGGGCATCACGCTACTCAGCCCCGCCCCTCACTGTCAGCCTCAGTGTATGGGCCTGAGAACTGTGGTGAAACATTCCCGAGGAAGCTCTATGTTACCCGAGCATTTGCAGCTTTCCCAGGGTTTGGTGTCTGGGGGGCTCTTGCTTACGGCTGCTCACGTTTCCCACTTCAGAATCCATTTTCTCTACCGCTTTCCCACAGATCCACAGTGACCCCTAGTAATATCCACAGGGAGAAATGCCCGGGACATTACAGGCTGCCCAGCCTGTGGGCTATCTGAGGCTGAAGTGACAGGCAAAGGGAAGAACTGTGGCTGGAGAGGACTGTAGCCTACATTCTGGTAGAGTTGGATGATCAGGATAACTACGGCCAAGGTACGGTCTCAATCTGACTCCTTTTACATCAGTTCTCTTGTTTTTGTTTCCATTACTCTTGCTCTTTCTGTCTTTTCCTCATTCTGACTCTTTCTTCCATCTACCCATTGGGTTTCAGTGACCCGTAGAAAGAATGACTTGATACTGCCTAAGGGTTTCTTCATTGCAGGAGAAAGGCTCGGTCTGAAGGAACAAAGTAAATAAACAATCATATTCACAGGAGGCCATTGTTATGTGAGGAAATGTAATACCGTCAAAAATGCACAAGGTGTACTGGCTGTGGACACCATGGTCCAGAGATTGCCCAACACAACTTCACGTACATGCCTGTGCCTCTGTGTGTGTTGTGTGTGAGGGCTATAGCACACTCTGCATCTTATTGTCCCTCTGGTCATTTACCCTTCCAGCTGCGGCTTCGACCCCAAGTGAACCTAATATCCAGACTGACTCCTCACATGCCTTTGCTCTCTTCCCCACAACTCCTACATGCAATTTATACTCCCACTGGCTAAGTGTGGTTCTGAATCCTGGGCTCAGAGCATGATTCTCGCAGCAAATACAGTGCTCTCATACTTCTAGGGAGGCCTTCTGCTTCAAGTGTGAAATGCACTGGGAAGCCTCCCACCGCGTTGCCTGCTGTCAATGTGTGAGCTGACCTCCGACAGAAAGGAACCTGGAAATCCATCATCCTTTCGGAGCTAGCAGTGGACATTCAGGCCCTTGCTCCCAAATCCCTTTCCTTGAGCTACCTTACGTCCCTGGGTCCATTAGTATCACCCACTTCAATGGACTTACTCTTAGTTCTCCCTCCTCCCCAGCCTCCAGCACACAGAAAGAATTCTGTCTTCTCATACTGTCCTAAAGCATAACTTAACCACCACTGCAACTGCACAGGCCCAGCCCTCACAGGCAATGGTCATTCACAGGCAGCCAGTTGTAATGCCCCAAACTAGGGACAAACACCACAGAGACAGACACTATTGATGCTCTTGATTTATGTGTTCCAAGAACACACGACAAACAGACAAACAGAGCTGATGCTCCTGCTTTAACTTTCCATTTCATACCGTGCTCTGGATCTCTCTGTGACTGAATACCTGGTCACACAGACATTCTGCTCCATTGTCCTGTGCAGGAACATAATGTCTGCTTGAAAACACATACTTATGTCAAAACCTTCTTATGTGCACTTCTCTATTTGAAGGAAAATGGATGGTCCCTCCTATTTAACTCACACTGTGGGAGATACCCTAACACAATAATTGACTATCATCTCCTATCAAACTTCCTAAAGAGTATAGTATAATTATTGGTGGCCCTAACATGAAGAGTCGGTCATTGCTGAAATTAGGATCTCTTAAATTTCCTGCTGCCTTGTGTTGGATGCATCACACCACACCACCTTTTTAATGAGCAGTGACCTCAGGGTCACCCAGTTAGGAATTTGGACACACCTAAGGAAATATTTGATGGTTGCAATGATCCATAAAAGGAAGTGGTGGCACAGCAGCCTCAGCCTTTGTATGAAAAGACTCCTGGACAAGTGTGGGAAGGGTCAGAGGAAGGACATCATGGGAGCCTCCATTTAAGGAATAGTAGACAGGCCTAAGGGTGAGGGAGGTGGCCTGGAGCGAGAGTTCAGAGGAGTGGGTCAATGAATCTGCTTTGATTCTGAATGATTTTGCACATGCACACTTCCTCATTTTACATCAGGTGTCCCTGTCTGAATATAATTCCCACTGCAGTGCTACATACTTCCTTTCTCAACCTGATTCTCTGAGGACCTGACATAACAGGCTCTATTCCTCCCAGTATCAGGGCGTCCATGAGAGAAAGCAATGACCCAGCTACCTAGCAAACTAGGGGCAAGTGTCCAGGAACAGTCCCCCTCACCTGTACTCCTCTACCTTCACTCTCCTGGGGCCAAGCTCCTCGCATAGTACTTGAGATGATTAGACCACACTTCTATTACTGATGTTCTAGCAGGGCAAACAGGACTAGTCAGAAGAAGCCAGGGATCTCACTTTACGAACCCAAGAGGTAGGGGAACCCAAAGCTCTCCTTCTGCATTGCCACCGAGGCCCAACCTCAGTATCCTGTCATATCCTTCCAGGTCGCAGCATTTTTCTCCTAAATAACATTGTCGGGAATGCTGGAAAGGCATTCTCACGCTTATCCAATAGATGGCAGCTTTTCGTTTCAAATCATGTTATTGGGGATGTTGGCAATTCATTCTCATGCTTGTCAAAACATGGCAGCTTTTTTTTACAAATAAAGTTACTGGGCAGGCTGGCAATGCATATCCACACTTGTCCACGAGATGGCAGCATGACTTCACATGTCATTTCATTCGGGATGGTACCACTGCATTCTCTCGTTTCTCCACCAGGTGGCAGCACTTTTCCACCAAATGATTTCATTGGGCATGCACGGTAGGCATGCTCAGGTATGCCCAAAAGTTGTTTGCATTTGCCTCAAAATGTCATTTCTTTCGTGATGCTGGAAATGGATTCTCATTCTTGAACAGTCACAACATGCAGTTATGTCCGCACGTGCCAAAAGGCGGATTCTAACAGAAAAATACAGTTTGCACATACTTCTACAAAGGGAATTTGGTTTAACTGTGAAATGAACGTAAAACCCCGGCCTGGTTCCCTGCTGTCACTGTGTGAGCTGACTCCCTAAAGCGAGGGTATGGCAAACGCATCATCCTTTATAACTTATCACTGCAAATTCCGACCCTTGCACACAAGGCCTTTCCTTGAACTCCCTTATCACCCAAGGGAAAATGGTAAACTCTATTGGACTTTCACTGATTTCTTAATCCACCACAGTCTCTACCACACAGAAAGAATTTTGGCTTCTGATACCATCAGAAAACACAACTTAGCCACTTCTGCAATTGTAAAGGCCATGCATTCACGGGGCGGGTAATTCAGAGTGTCCATTGTCAAGGCAAACAATACATAAACAGGCACATTAGATGCTCTCGCTTTATCTTGCCATTTATTCCATGTGCTGCATATATCCATGGCTGAATGCCTTTCCACAGGGACATTCTGCACCTAATTTCTACGCAGGAAAAGAATCTTTGCTTGAAACACCTTTTAATCTGAAAAAGCTTCTCACGTGCACTACTTATATTGGAAGGTCCCTCCTATAGTTCTCACACGTTAAATGCGTGCAGTAAACACAGCAAACCTGGTATCATCTCCTCTGAGGATAATCAAAAAGTATTTAAAAATCATGTCAAGCCCAAACCTGTCAAAGTTGGAATCTCTTCCGTTTTCTCCAGCCATGCATTCAACAATTCCCACCACAACGAGGTTGTGATGGACAGTGTACCCAGGAAGGCCAGCGATACAATTCAGGAAATACATGGTGGTTGTGATGATCAATAGAGGGATGTGGTGGCACAGCAGCCTCAGCATTTTCATGAAGGAGGATTCTGGAAAATTGTGGAGAGGGTTCTAGGAAGCACATCACAGAACTTCTATTTAATGCATGGTAGGCAGGCCTGAGGGTGGTGTTGGTGACCTGAGGTGTGAGATCAGAGAAATAGGCCAAAGAATCTACTTTCATTCTGAGTGACAGAGGAAACAGACATGACCTCATCATCCTTCAGCCTCCCCCAAGTGAACATGATTGGCACTGCAGTGCTCAGAACTTCCAGCCTCATCCTCACACTGTGATGATGTCACAGGCTGTATTTCTCCCAGCTTCAGTGTGTTCATGTGAGAAAACAATGTCCCAGCTCCCTGGCAATCCAGAGGCAAGTGAAGAGTTGGTCTCTGCTCACCTGTTATCATCTATGTCCCCTCTCCTGATGCCAACATCCACTCATAGTTCTCACTGTTGATCTGGAAAGCAAAAATGGGCTCCACAGGAGAGGCCAGGCGTCTAAACCACAAACCCAAAAAGCAGGGGATCACACCAAGCTCTCTAATGGCATTTCCTGCAAGGACCCACCTAAGCAATCCTGTCAGATCCCGAAACATGGTGATCAGAGACGAAGTTGAAGAAGTGAATGCTGCTGTTCTGCCTGCAGTTGTAGGCCTGTCGTTCATACTGCAGGTACCACTGAATGTGAGTGGAATGGGTCACCCTGTATCCTGCAGCTTGAGGAGTGTGTGGAGAGGAACCTGTCACCTTCCAACTTGGACACACTTCTTGCCGCAGGCCATGCAGGGAGCCTCCTCCCTCCTGTGATGGTTATGAGAGGATCCTTCACAATCACAGTATCGTGGATGTAGGGGTTTTTGTGAAAGAGCAGCACAGTCTTGCAGCGATTGCTGCCATGCCAGGCTTCCTTCACCTGCAAAAGAACAGTGGATCCGGTTTAGGGTGATAACTTATTCCAGAACTCCCGCCTATTCCTTCCTGCAGGGATAGGATTTTTTCACAAGCTCTCTACCTCCCCAGCCGTGGTCTGCACAGCCTGACCTTCAGATTGATCATGTGGCTGAGCATGGTTTCATCTTGGTCACTGATAATGGCTGACACTTCCAGATTGTTGACAAATTGCAGCAGGTCAAAACGCCTGCACGCTGCAAGCTGAACATGAAACAGCTACAAAAAGGAGCAGATCCTTAAAGCAGCTTGGATTGCTCCCACCTCTCTAACCCCTAGCCCAGCTCCTTCACCATAAGATGCAAAAAGAGAGCACAGTGGTTCTTGTGGGCTCCATGTGTTTATACACACACGGGCACACTGTTTTCCTGACAGCCTTTGACCTCGCCTGCATACTTGCCTGCTGAGGGCTTAACAGGATACCTTTATTTGTGGACATCACTCATTCCTGCCTCTCACTGACTTGGATATACAGAGGACTTGGACATGCAGCCCCCCTCGAGTGCAGCATTACCCCAAGAAGAACCTGAGTGACACAGAGCAGTGTGGAGGCAATGGCCCTTGTTCTGCGCATGAGTCTGATCTGGGACGGTGCTCCTGAAGCCCAGGGAGAGTTTCTGTGGTACTGGTGAGATAAAAGGGTGTCTCTGAGATTTTGGATCACACTGTTCTCACTATCCTGAGCTTCACTCCAATGTGTCTATTTGTTTCTGAGCTACCTATCCCCACTGATACATTTCTCATGCACAAGGGCAGGCATATTGCGTTCCCTTCTGTAGAGTCAAGGATACACTATTGACTCAGCATCTGGCAATGCACTGAACGTTTGTGCTTTTCAGTTCTAAACAGGGCTGCTGCCGCTGCCAGGTACTGGGCTTGAGCCAGCAGAAGGATCTGCTCACTTGTAAGTTCACGGGCTACATTCCTAACTTAAGTGCCCGGAGCACATCCAGTGGGGACCAGGTGCACTGCCCACTGAGCCTATCCTCTTCGTGCTCCTGCTCTACTGGCTCTTCTTGTGGATGTTTTGTTTCTTCCTGTGCCTGAGGCTCAACATCAACCAACACCTTCATGACTTTTATGACGTCCTCTCGCCCAGGACAAACTGCTCCCTGCCAATTAATTCCTCCTCAATCAATTCCTTCCCCTCTCCCTGCTCCACCCTGTCTGGCCCTTGTAGAAACTCATGATACATTTCCTCTGCCAAAGCATAACTTACCCACTTCTGCAACTGTAAGGCCCAGCCCTCCCAGGGACTGGTCGATCATTCCAAGGCAGCCAATCGTAAGGCTCAAACCAACACACAAACAACAGACAGACAGACAGACAGACAGACAGACAGAAAGACACGGTACTTGCTCTTAATTTATCTTTCTAACTACATGCCATGCTCTGGATGTCTCTGCATCTCAATGCTTTCCCACAGGGACGTTCTGCATCTATTTCCTGTGCAGGGAAACAATGTTTGCTTGAAAACACATATTCCGCTGAGAAAGCTTCTCATGTGCACTACTCTTCTTTGAAGTTAAATGGACAGTCCCTCCTATTTATCTCACAGTGTGGGAGGTCCCCTGAACACAACAAACCTCCTATTGTCTCCTCTGACTATTACTAAAGAATACTGAATAATCCCCAATCTGTAAAATGGGTCACTGCCGCCAGTGGGATCTCTTAAGTTTCCACCAGCCCTGTGTTCAACATGTGCCGCCACAACCCGTTTATAACGGGCAGTGTTTTCAGGATGACCTGTGGAGGAATAAGGAGACACTTAAGGAAATATATGGTGGTTGTGATGATCAACAGAGGCACGTGGTTCCAGAGCAGCCTCAGCCTTTGCATTCTCATGCTGAAACACCACGTGGCAGCATTTTCTCCTCAAATGGTATTATTGCAGATGCTCACTCTGAATTCTTACTTTTGTCCAGAGGCGGCAGAAAGTTTCTTACCAACGATTGTTCTGGGGATGCTGGCAATGCATTCTCACACTTTTCCACCAGGTGTCGGCATGATTTCACGAGTAATTTTATTGGGGATGCTGGAAAAGCATTCACAATTCCATTCAACAGGTGGAAACATTTTCAACAGAATGAATCCATTGGTGAACTTGTGGGTGCATTCTCACGTTTACCCACCAGGTGGCAGTATTGTTCGAACTGAGGATCATACTTGGGATGCTTGTGGAGATGCAGAAGATGCATTTTCTCGTTTGTCCACCAGGTGGTGGCATTTTGACACCACGAGATTTTATTGGCTATGCTGACAATGGAAGCTAGTGTGTGTCAAGCAGGCAGCAGAATTATTTTACCGCACGATTTCGCTGGAGATGCTTTCAATGGCTCTATATTTATCAGTTGGCATCAATATTCCACTAGTGAATATCAGGAATGTTCTGGAAGTGCATTCTCACGCTTTTCCACCAGGTGGCAGAATTTTCCCACAACGTGCTTTTACTGAGGATGCTGGCAAGGCATTCCCACGTTTTTGTCTCTACAGCTGTCTGCATTTTCCCTCCACTGTCCCATTTTGGGGAAACTGGCAATGCATTTTGGCGCTGAAACATGAGATGGCAGCATTTTTCCACCAACGATTCTGTTTGAGATGCTGGCAATGCTTTCCCACGTTTGTCTAACACGTCTGTGGAAGCATTTTTACTACCAAATTATATTATTGGGGGTGCTGAAAATTCAGTCTCAAGTTTGTAAAAGACTTGGCTACATTTTCCACAAATGTGATTATTTTGTGGATGTTGACAAGGCATTCTCACGTTTTAACAGCCATTGAACCTACTTTCCCAAAAATGATTCTATTGGGAATAGTGGCGTGGCACTTTCACTTTTGTTCAATAGCTGGCAACACTTTCACCACAAAGTATCGTTTGGGGAATGCTGGAAGCACATTCGCCCAAAGTACTTTGTAGAAGTACTTTTCCACAAAATGATTTTACGGCGGATGCTGGCAATGCATTCTTCAGTCTCTCAAACAAGAGGCCACATTTTCCACCAAACGATTACTTTGGTTGTGCTGGCAATGCATTCCCACATCTGTCCACAAGGTGGCCACATTTTTTTACCAAGGGATTTTCCTGAGAACGCTGGCAATGCATTCTCTTGCTCGAATACCAGGTGACAGCATTTTCTCCACAAGTGATCTTATTGGAGATGCTGTAACTGCATTTTCACATTTGTAGAAAGGTGACTGGTTTCTTATTTACAAATGATTGTTTTAAGGCTGCTGGCAATTCCTTCTCACACTCCAACACCAGGTGCAGTATTTTCCCACCAAATGATATTATTGAGGATCCTGGCACTGCATGCTCCTCCTTGGAGAACAAGTGGCGGCAATTTTCCACCATGTAACTTCACTGGGGCTTCTGGCGAAGCATTTTCACTTTTGTCCAATAGGTGGAAGCATTTTCCCACAAGTGATTTCACTGGGGATGCTGGCAGTGAACACTCACACAAGTCGACAAGATAAGGGCATTTTGCCACAAGAGATTTTCATTGTGAATCTTGGCAATGTATTTTCAAATGTGTCCGCCATTTGGCAGCCAGCATCATCTCAGAAGGGATTTTCATGAGCATGCTGGCAATGCATTCTCACACTTGTCAAACATGTGGCGGCCTTTTTCCAACAGCTGATATTATTGGGGCTGCTGGCAATGCATTGTGAAGCCTGTTTACAACAAGCCCACATTTTCCCACCAAATGTTATTATTGCACATAAAGGCAATGGTTTCTCCCGCTTGTCCACCCGTTGGCACCTTGACATCACAAGTGATTTTGTTTGGTAAGCTGAGGATGCATTCTTACGTTTGTTCAGCCAGTTGCGGAATTTTTCCACCAAGCGACTTTATTGCTGCTGGCTGTACATTCTCACGTTTGTCCAACTATTCGCCGCAGTTTTCCCCTAAAGTGATAGTGTGTGTGTGGGTGTGGATGTTGGTTTTGAATTCTCACACGTGGACATTGCCTATCAGAACTTTAGGCCCAAATCACTTTATTGCGATTCCAGAACATGCATTCTCACTCTTGTCCACCAGTTGGCACCTTGATCTCAGTAGGGATTTCACTGGGGATTCTGGGAAATCATTCATACAGTCGTTTAGCACCTGGTGGCCTTTTTCTCAAAGAGTGATTTTGTTGGGGATGCAGTCAATGCATGCTTCACCTCGTCCACCAGGGGGCAGAATATTTCCACCAAGTTTTTTTTAAAGGGGATGCGTTTAATGCTCTCTCACTTACCTCCACAAGGTGGCAGCATTTTTAAAACAAATGCTTTTCTTGGGAATGCAGGGAATGCTCTCTCACCTTTGTAAACAATGTCAGGTAATTTCTCATCAAACGTGTTTACGGGAGATGCCTGAAATACACTATCACCTTTTATTCAAAGGGGCAGCATTTTTTCAACCAAATAATTTTACAGGGGCTGGCAATGGATGCTCACGTTTGTCCCACAGTTGGCAGCATTTGTCCCAGAGAAAGTTTTTTTGCGGGGATGCGTGGCAGCGTTTCGCCCCAAATGATTTAATTGAGGATGCCTGCAAGGCAGTCTCAGGTCTCTACATGACGTCGCAGTAGTTTTCAACCACATGATTGGATCGGGGATACTATCAACGCATTCTCACCCTTTTGCATTTTGCCGACAGAGAGGTTTTGTGGTGATTCTGACAATACATTCTCAGACTTATCTGAGAATTGGCAGTATTTCCGTACAAATGACCTTACTGGGGATGCTGGCAATGTATTCTCACGATTGTCCACAGAGGACAGCATTTTTAATCAAATAATTTTATGGGAGATGCTACGCAGCCATTCTTGCACTTGTCAACCAGAAGGCAGGTTTTCCCCAGTATGATTTTATTGGGCATGCTGGCACTGCATTCTTAATCTTTTTCATAGGTGGCAAAACTTTCCCAAAAACTTATTATTTGGGGGATACTGGCAATGAATTGTCATTCTCAAGCATCCGTTGGCAGCATTTTTTAGCTAATGATTTTGTTGGGGATGCTCGCCATGCGCTTTCATATTTGTCGACCAGTGCACCAGGAGGTGCTCCAGGCACATAAGTTAGAGATGGAGAATATGGACTTGCAAGGAAGCAGAGCCTAACGGAAAATCTTGATAACGCATTGCCAGATTTCTCAATAAAATCCCTGTGAGAGCTCAGTTCCGTATTATGTTCGAACGTTGGAAGCAAATGCCAGGATCCCCAATAAAATTGTTTGGGTCAAAGATGCCGCTTCCATGTGGGCAAGCGTAAGACTGCCTTGACATTATTCCCCATAAAATCATTCTAGGAACAGTGCTGCCTCTTAATGGATAATCTTGAGAATGCATTTTCAGCATCTACAAAATAATCACCAGAGTGAACATATAGGCCATCGGCTGGACAAATGTAAGAATGCCTTCTGAGCCTACCAAATAAACTTGCATAAATGTCCAGTGTTGGGTCCTAAAAAAATGATGGATTTCTAAGTATCCTCCCTGTTGGGAGGTCGGTCACACATTAGGAACAGGCAACCAGGTGGGAGACTTCACAGTTGAACCAAAGTCCCTCTCTAGAAGTATGGCTGCACAGTGTTTTGCTGAGAGAATCAGTCTCTGAGGCCGAAGATCCCAAGCGACATTTAGCAAGGGGTGGAATAAGGTGCACAGATACCTGTGGCGAATTGAGTCAAGGCGTGTGGGAAGTCAGAAGTGTATGAGGTTCATTTGGGCAAGAATCCCCTGCTGGAAGAGTAAATGAGCAGAGGGACAATAAGAAGGAGAGTGTGCCACAGCCCTCACACACAACACACACAAGCACACACACACACATGCACACACACAGAGGCAAAGGCATGGACATGGATTTGTGTTGGGCAATCTCTGGACTATGATGTCCACAGTCAGTACACCTTGCCCATTTTTGACACTTTTTACATTTCCTCAAATGGACATGGCCTCCTGTGAATATGATTGTTTATTGACTTTGTTCCTTCAGACCAAGCCCTTGTGCAACCAACTAATCCTTAAGCAATATCAAGTCATCCTTGCTACTCGTCACTGAAACCCAAGGAGTGGATGAGAGAAAGTCAGAATGAAAGAAAGACCAAAAGAGCAAAAGCAATGGAAACAAATAAAAAGTTACTAATCTAAAAGGAGTCAGACTGAGACCTTATCTTGGCGGTAATAATCCTGATGATCCAACTCTACCAGAATGTAGGTAGGCTACAGTCCTCTCCAGCCACAGTTCTTCCCTTTGACTGTCACTTCAGTCTCAGATATCCCTTATACTGGAATAGCCTCTACTGCCCGGGCATTTCTCCCTGTGGATATTACCAGGGGTCCCTGTGGATCTGTGGGAAGTGTTAAAGAAAACGAATTCTGAAGTGGGAAACGTGAGTTGCCTTAAGAAAGAGCCCACTAGACACCGAACCGAAGGATACCTAAAGATGCTAAGGCAAAATAGGACTTCCTCAGGAACGTTTCTCTACAGGTACAAGGCCCATACACTGAGGCTCACAGTGAGGGCCGGGGCTGAATACGATGATGCCTGCTGTAGTCTCACAGTCTGGAAGAAATGTTTCAGAAGCCCAACAGCAAAGGGGAGCGAGTGGGGTGTCCAGGAACCTTTTCCACGCTACGTGACCACATCCCAAGCCCCTGTCTGTAGGCTCAGTGAGACCACACTGAGCACAGCAAGAACCCATAGCCGGCCCTGAAGTGTCTGTCTTTACTGTATGGCTTATTCTTGACCCTTTGGTCAAATATTAATTGACCATGATGGCACGGGTCAATTTCAGGATTCTGTACTTTTCCATTGATCTATGTGCCTGTTCCTGTGCCAGAAGCAGGTTGTTCTGATCACAGTGGCTTTGTCCTACAGCAGGATATTCAGTAATGTGATCCTACAACTCTGTTCTTTCTCAAGAATACTGTGGGTGCACGGGGTCTTTTTTGGTTTCCTATAAATTTTCGAAACATTTTTTCCAGCTCTGTGAAATATACCGTTGGAATTAATGACAATTGTGTTGAATTTATAGATTGTTTTGGGTAGTATGGATATTTTGATAATGTTAATTCTTTCAGTCTATAATTCTTTCACTCCTTTGTATCTTCCTCTATTTCTTTTTTCAATGTCCTGTTTCTGAATACAAGTCTTTTACATCCTTCTTTGACTTTACTCCTAGGTGTCTATTTTTTCAGTTGCAATGGTAAATGGTATAGTCTTTTCTAAGAGTTCATAATTGGTGTAAAAAAAAAAAATGCCATCAATGTGTTGATGTTAATTTTGCTTCCAGCTTCCTTGCCAAATTCATTAATTATATCCACAAGTACTCGGTGGACTCTTTAGATTTTTATGTACAATATCATGTCATCTGCAAGTAATGACAGTTAACCTTCTCTCTTCCAATATGGATGCCTTTTATGTTCTCTTTTTGTCTGCTCGCTGTGGCTAGGACTTCCAGTAGTATGCTGAGCAGTAGTGGTGAAAGGGGCAACCGTGTCTTATTCCTCTTCTTAGGGGATATGGTTTTAGCCTTTGCACGTTGAGTATGATTTTGGCTCCAGGTATGTTGTATATGGCCTTTATTATGTTGGGATATATTCCCTCTATTTCCACTTTGCTCCCAGTTTTTTCCAAAATGGGTGCTGGATTTTCTAGAATATTTTCTCTGTATCTATTGATATGATCATAAGATTTTTGTCCTTCATTTTGTTTGTCTATCACATTTGTTGATTTGCGAATATTATACCAGCCCTGCGTCTCCAGAATAAATCACACTTGGTCATGGTGTATGATCTTACTTAATGTATTGCTGGATAAAACTTGGTAATATATTTTCTGAGGATTTTGGCACCTATGTTCATGAGGGATGTTGGTCTGTGAAATTCTTTATTTGCAGGATCTTCATCTGGTTTTGGGATTATTATAATACTGGTCTCATAAAAATATCTCCCTGCTCTGGAATTTTCTAAAATATTTTGAGGAGAGCGGGTTTTAATTCTTCTTTAAATGTTTAGGTAAGCTCGCATGTAAATCCATCTGGCCCCAGACACTTGTTTGCTGGAAGTTTTTTCTTATTACTTCTTCAATTGCATCCATTTTTACTGGCCTTCCAGGTTTTCTGGTTCTTTCCGATTGAGTTTTAGCAGATTGTAGGTTTTGAGGAATGTGTCCATTTTAGGCAGCTTCCCCACTTTATTGTTGTGCATAGTGTTTTCTTAGTATTCTTTCTGTTTCTGTCATGTCAGTTGTTATATCGCCTCTTTCACATCTGATTTTGTTTTCTTGGGTCCTCACCGTTTGTTTTTTGGTGTGTCTGGCTAAAGATTCATCGATCTTATTTCTGTCAGAAAACTAGTTCTTACTTTCATTGATATTTTGTACTGTGTTTTTGGTCTCTGTGTCATTCACTTCTGTTCTGATCTTCACTATTTTCTTTCTTCTGCATCTCCTCGAAATGTTCAGGTCCTCTTCCCTTTTTAATATTGGGTTGTTGTTTTTGTCTTGTTACTTACATAAGAAATAAAAATGACTTTACATTCTGAATTCTGTGTTTTATTTTAATCTCTGATAGCAGATTTATTTCCCTTGAGAAATTGCTGTAAAATATACGTCATCTAAAACTAAACATTTTAAACTATACGCTTCAGTGGTTTTAAAATTGGAATAATGTAGAACTGTTACAGCATAACAAGAAGTTAGAAAAATTCCAGGACAAGTTGAAAGGGAAACTGAGACAGATTTTTAGACAGCAGTTTGACTTAAGCCTATCTTCCCTAAGCCAAAGGCACTGGAGAATAAATAGTATGTATTAGATGGGAAAGATGCAGAAACCCAGGTGCAGAAACTAGGGTAGAGGAAACCACCTGGACAGGAACCTCCAGAGGCCTACAAGGGACAAAGACTGGGAAAACAAGAACTTTGTCCCCAGGTAATCTATTCTCCCAGAGCATGTCATGGGTCATGCGGTGGAGACCCCCTAAGCATTCCTCCCTAAAGATACCTTTTAAGTCTCAGTTGTATTTCAGCTCCAGGCCCATAAAAGCATTAAGACAAGACAAGTGGCATTGGAGTGGACTCAGGACCAGACACATTGACAAATGAGGCCCTTCCTGGCATGGACTAATCAGTGGCGACCAGCACCCTGAAAGGGCACCCCTGGAAAGCTGATGAATATTCTCTTGAGAACTCCCCTGAAACCTCCCATAAGATTTCCCACCTGCAAGAGAGATAAATATGCTCAGGACAAAGGACCAAGTGTGAGCTCCCCTACACCACAGGAAAGCGTGACAGCGCCAGTTTCCTCCTTCCTTCTGCGGGGGCCCCATGGTGCTTTCAACCAGGGGAGCAATGGGCAGTGGCAGCTCATCCCAGGCTTGTCTTCTGAAACTGTCTGAAAGGTCTTGGAAATGTGTCCAAGGCCCCCTTTTCTCTGACTTCCCAGTGAGCAAAGGCAGCCCAGCCTAGGCTATCCTGTTACTTCGTCTATGCACCTGCCTTGGTTCACCATCCAAAGTACATTTTTATTACAGCCATTAAAGCTTTGGGTTTTTTTCTTCATTTTTTTCTCTTGATTGAAATCTTTCCTTCAAGATGACAAGAGCTGAGGTCTTCTGCCTGTATCCCCTGTAACACAACCATCAGCTTTTCACTTCGGAAACCTTAATGTCAACATAAAAGAAAGCCTCATCCCATTTAAAGAGTATATCCAATTCTACTCTGGACTATTTCCTCATTTACACTGATGTCTTTCCCATCTCCATGGCTATGCTATTGCTATAGTCGTTGTTGTTAACCCTCACTAGAGGATATTGTTTTCATTGACTTCCAGAGAGAGTGGCATGGAAGAAGGGGTAGAGAGAGAGAGATATGCCTCAGTGTTAGAGACACAGACATTGGTTGCTTTTCTAATTCGCTGCACACCTGGGATGAGGAATGAATCTACAACCTAGGTATGTGCCCTCAACTGGGAATCAAACCTGAGACCCATCAGTGTGCAGGCCGACACTATACCACTGAGCCCCGCTGCCCAGGGTAGATATGCCTTTTTAAATATAAAGTTTGTAGGTATATTTAACTTGAAATTGGTAGAGGTTTTAAAATGATTTCTTTAGTTTTACTCATGTTTTCATTGGTGATTTGCCACTATTATATTACTGGCATTAATTTTGCAACAGTTTGTATGTAGCAGGGAGGAAACACTTTTAGATCAGGGTCCAAATAGAGTAGTGTATATGAACTTTTTTTGTTAAAAACTTTTATAGCAATGAGAACCAGAAAAATTTCTACTAAACTATCTAACAGTACAACTGAAAGATTTAGAAAGAGAACAGAAAACAAGAAAAGGCCCATAGGAAGTAAAAGGAAGAAAATAATAAAGATCAGAGCCTAAATAAATAACGTAGAGACTAAAAAATTCAAAAAGGTCAATGCAACCAAGAGCTTGTCTTTGAATAGATAATCAGTGCGATGAACTTTTAACCCAACTCACCAAAAACCAAAGACAGAGGTCAAAAATAAATAAACTGAGGAACAAAAGAAGTGAAGTAACAACTGATACCACTGAAATACAAAAGCAAATACACTGAACAACTATATGCCAACAACCTGGATGAAAGAGACAAATTTCTGGAAATACACAACCTTCCAATACTCAGTGAGGAAGAATCAGGCATGCTGAACACGTTGATAAAAACCGGTGAAATTGGAACAGTGATTTTTTAAAAATGCCCAAGAAAAAAAGCGCCAGGCCCAGACAGTTTCAGAGGGGAGTTTTATCGAACATTCAAAAAATAATTCAAATTGTTCCAAAAAGTCCGAGAGGAACAAACACGCCCAAGCTCTTTTTTGGCAGCCTGAATAATCCCAATTACAAAACCAGGTAAAGACCTTGCAAAGAAAGAATTACAGGCCAATATCCGTGATAAACAAAGATGCTAAAATCTCCAAACAAATATTAGCAAATTGGATCAAGCAATATGTTAAACAGATCATACCCCATGACCAAGTGGGGTTTATTCCAGGGATGCAAGTTTGGTACAGTATTCACAAATCTATAAATGCGATGCATCACAGGAACCATTTGACAAACAAATATCTCATGATCATCTCAGTAGGTGCAGAAAGAGCAACAAAACCCAGCGCCCATTTTTGATAAAAACTCTCAGCACAGTGGGAATAGAGGGATCATGCCTAAACACATTAAAGTCCTTATAGGGCAAACCTTCAGTCAACTTCATACTCAATGGGCAAAAACTAAAACATATCCCCTAATAAGAGGAACAAGACAGGGACGTCCACTTTCACCATCTTATTCAACAGAGTGTTGGAAGTCCTTGCCACAGCGATCAGACAAGGAGAAAACATAAAAGGCATCCAAATTGGAAAGGAGAAATAAAACTGTCACTGTTTGCAGATGACCTGATATTGTATGCTGAGAACACTAAAGAGGTCACCAAAAGACTTCTAGATTTAACAAATGAATTCAGCTATGCAGCAGGATAGAAAATTAATGCCCAGAAATAAATGGCATTTTTAAACGACATTCATGATCTCTCAGAAAGAGAAACTAAAACAAACAAACAAACAAAAAAAACACATTTAACGTGCAACAATAACATTAAGATACTTAGGAATTAACTTAACCAAAGGGGTGAAAGACGTGTACTTGCAAAACAAACATGTTCAAAAAAGAGATAGAGGAAGATATAAACAAGTGTAAGAATATACCATGCTAATGGATTGCTAGAATCAACCTCATTCAGATGTCCGTACTCCCCAAAGCAATCTATAGATTCAAACTATTCATAAAATACCAATGTCCGATATCACAGACCTAGAAGAAGTAGTGCAAAAATTTAGACACAAAAAGGACAGGACCCCAAATCGCTGCAGCAATTTTGGGAAGAAGAAAAAAGTGGAAGGAATCAAAATAATACATATCAAGATATAGTAAAGCCATTTTAATCGAAACAGGATGGAACTGGCAGAAGACCAGCCTTAATGATATAAATGGAACTGAACAGAGAACCCAGGAATTGACCCAACTCATTACACTCAATTGAGATTTTACAAAGGAGGCAGAGCATACAGTGGAGTAAAGGAAGTCTCTTCAATAAATGGTGTTGGGAAAATTGGACAGGAACTTTCAAAATAGTGCAACTAGACCACTATCTTGCACCACACACAAGGATCAACTCCAACTGGATAAAAAACTTAAAGGTAAAACATGAAACCATTAAAAATCCTTGAAGGAAATGGAGGCAGCATGATCTCAGACATCTCTCATTGCAATATGCTTACCAATACACTGCCTAGGGCAATGGAAGCAAAGGAGAAAATAAACAAATGGGACTACAGCAAAATAAAAAGATTCTGCACAAAGAAACCATCAACAAAATGCAAAGGGAACTCATTATATGGGAGAACATATTTGCCAATGATACATCTGATAAAGGGTTACTACCCCTAATATTTTAAGAAACACACCTTCACAAGAGGAAGACAAACGATCCAATTAAAAAACGAGCAAAGACCTAAGTAGACACTTCTCCAAAGAGCGCATAAAAATGTCCAAGAGACATATGAAAACTGCTCAGTGTCACTAATCACCAGAGAGATGAAAATTAAAACAATAATGGGGTATCACCTGAGGTCTTCCAGAATGGCTACGTTTTCAATAAGTCAACAAACAAAAAGTGCCTGTGAGGGTGTGCAGAAAAGCTCACCCTAGTATACTGCTGGTGGGAATGCAGACTCGTGCAGCCTCTATGGAAAACATTATGACATAGGAGGTTTTCTCAAAAATTGAAATACAGAACTGCCATTGAACCCAGTGACCCCACTGCTTGGAATATGTCCTACGAAAGCAGGAACATCGATCAGGAAGAATGTATAAACCCCTCTGTTCAGAGCAGCACACTTTACAATAGCTACGCTCGTGAGTTCACAGGAATGGGTACATGAATCTGCTTTGATTCTGAGTGACGGTAGACATGCACACTCCTGCATCTTCCTTCAGCTTCCTGCCTGAACATGATGCCACACTGCAGTTCTTCAGACTTTCTGTCTCTTCCCAATGCCGTAGTGGCCTGGCGTCATAGGCTATCCTTCCGAGCCTCAGGGTGTTCATGTGAGAGAAAAATGTCCCAGCTACCTGACAACCCAAGGGGGAGCCCCACTGGCATCTCCTCACATGTCCTCTAAGTGCCTTCTCCTGGTTCCAACATCCTCAAGTAGCCCTTACTGATTTTCTGGCAGAGCAAAAAGTGATCGTCAAGAGACGGCAGGGATCTGACTAAAAATCCAAAAGCAGGGGAACACACCAAGCTCTCTTAGGGCATTGCAAGCAAGCCTCCACCTCAGCAATCCTGTCAGACCCTGCCACGCTGTGGGCAGACAACTAGTTGAAGTAGTTAAGGCTGCTGTTCTGGTGCCTGGAGCTGTTGGCCCATCGTTCATAATGCTGGCACCACTGAATGCAAGAGGCATAGGATGCACTGTATCCTGCAGCATGAGGAGTGTGTGGAGAAGGGCACATCACCTTTCAAGTTCTATGCACTTCCTGCTGCTGCCCATAGAGAGAGCCTGCTCCCGCCTGTGATGGTAATGAGATACTCCTTCACAGTGGCAGTACTGCATTAGTATGATTTGCTACAAAAGGACAGTTAACCTTGCCATCATCCCTGGCATGTCTGACTCCCTCCACCTGCAGAAGGAATGTGGGTGGGGGTTAGGGACATCTCACTCCTGGACACCCAAGTTTCCCTGCTTACATGGACAGGTTATATTCTCAAGGCCCCTCCCTTTCCAGCACCAGTACCTGCAACATCACCTTCACATTGATCGTGTGGCTATGAAAGAACTAAAACATGGAGATCTACAAAACAGCCTGGCTTGGCCTGAACCACCTATCTTCTGGCCCCATTCGTTCTGCATAAGAGGCACAGAGGAACACAGAGGTTCCTGGGGTTACAGGTGCCTGCACCCATGCGGTCACACTGATTCCTCACAGGCTTTGATATCCCCACACCCTTGCCTGCACACGGCTTCACAGGATACCCTGATTCACGCACGTCACACGTTCCTGCCTCTGATGGAGGACTTGGGCATGCCCACACCATTTTGGGCTACTAAAACAGCTCTTCCAAACTGTGACTGGACAGAGGGCATCACGCTACTCAGCCCCGCCCCTCACTGTCAGCCTCAGTGTATGGGCCTGAGAACTGTGGTGAAACATTCCCGAGGAAGCTCTATGTTACCCGAGCATTTGCAGCTTTCCCAGGGTTTGGTGTCTGGGGGGCTCTTGCTTACGGCTGCTCACGTTTCCCACTTCAGAATCCATTTTCTCTACCGCTTTCCCACAGATCCACAGTGACCCCTAGTAATATCCACAGGGAGAAATGCCCGGGACATTACAGGCTGCCCAGCCTGTGGGCTATCTGAGGCTGAAGTGACAGGCAAAGGGAAGAACTGTGGCTGGAGAGGACTGTAGCCTACATTCTGGTAGAGTTGGATGATCAGGATAACTACGGCCAAGGTACGGTCTCAATCTGACTCCTTTTACATCAGTTCTCTTGTTTTTGTTTCCATTACTCTTGCTCTTTCTGTCTTTTCCTCATTCTGACTCTTTCTTCCATCTACCCATTGGGTTTCAGTGACCCGTAGAAAGAATGACTTGATACTGCCTAAGGGTTTCTTCATTGCAGGAGAAAGGCTCGGTCTGAAGGAACAAAGTAAATAAACAATCATATTCACAGGAGGCCATTGTTATGTGAGGAAATGTAATACCGTCAAAAATGCACAAGGTGTACTGGCTGTGGACACCATGGTCCAGAGATTGCCCAACACAACTTCACGTACATGCCTGTGCCTCTGTGTGTGTTGTGTGTGAGGGCTATAGCACACTCTGCATCTTATTGTCCCTCTGGTCATTTACCCTTCCAGCTGCGGCTTCGACCCCAAGTGAACCTAATATCCAGACTGACTCCTCACATGCCTTTGCTCTCTTCCCCACAACTCCTACATGCAATTTATACTCCCACTGGCTAAGTGTGGTTCTGAATCCTGGGCTCAGAGCATGATTCTCGCAGCAAATACAGTGCTCTCATACTTCTAGGGAGGCCTTCTGCTTCAAGTGTGAAATGCACTGGGAAGCCTCCCACCGCGTTGCCTGCTGTCAATGTGTGAGCTGACCTCCTACAGAAAGGAACCTGGAAATCCATCATCCTTTCGGAGCTAGCAGTGGACATTCAGGCCCTTGCTCCCAAATCCCTTTCCTTGAGCTACCTTACGTCCCTGGGTCCATTAGTATCACCCACTTCAATGGACTTACTCTTAGTTCTCCCTCCTCCCCAGCCTCCAGCACACAGAAAGAATTCTGTCTTCTCATACTGTCCTAAAGCATAACTTAACCACCACTGCAACTGCACAGGCCCAGCCCTCACAGGCAATGGTCATTCACAGGCAGCCAGTTGTAATGCCCCAAACTAGGGACAAACACCACAGAGACAGACACTATTGATGCTCTTGATTTATGTGTTCCAAGAACACACGACAAACAGACAAACAGAGCTGATGCTCCTGCTTTAACTTTCCATTTCATACCGTGCTCTGGATCTCTCTGTGACTGAATACCTGGTCACACAGACATTCTGCTCCATTGTCCTGTGCAGGAACATAATGTCTGCTTGAAAACACATACTTATGTCAAAACCTTCTTATGTGCACTTCTCTATTTGAAGGAAAATGGATGGTCCCTCCTATTTAACTCACACTGTGGGAGATACCCTAACACAATAATTGACTATCATCTCCTATCAAACTTCCTAAAGAGTATAGTATAATTATTGGTGGCCCTAACATGAAGAGTCGGTCATTGCTGAAATTAGGATCTCTTAAATTTCCTGCTGCCTTGTGTTGGATGCATCACACCACACCACCTTTTTAATGAGCAGTGACCTCAGGGTCACCCAGTTAGGAATTTGGACACACCTAAGGAAATATTTGATGGTTGCAATGATCCATAAAAGGAAGTGGTGGCACAGCAGCCTCAGCCTTTGTATGAAAAGACTCCTGGACAAGTGTGGGAAGGGTCAGAGGAAGGACATCATGGGAGCCTCCATTTAAGGAATAGTAGACAGGCCTAAGGGTGAGGGAGGTGGCCTGGAGCGAGAGTTCAGAGGAGTGGGTCAATGAATCTGCTTTGATTCTGAATGATTTTGCACATGCACACTTCCTCATTTTACATCAGGTGTCCCTGTCTGAATATAATTCCCACTGCAGTGCTACATACTTCCTTTCTCAACCTGATTCTCTGAGGACCTGACATAACAGGCTCTATTCCTCCCAGTATCAGGGCGTCCATGAGAGAAAGCAATGACCCAGCTACCTAGCAAACTAGGGGCAAGTGTCCAGGAACAGTCCCCCTCACCTGTACTCCTCTACCTTCACTCTCCTGGGGCCAAGCTCCTCGCATAGTACTTGAGATGATTAGACCACACTTCTATTACTGATGTTCTAGCAGGGCAAACAGGATTAGTCAGAAGAAGCCAGGGATCTCGCTTTACGAACCCAAGAGGTAGGGGAACCCAAAGCTCTCCTTCTGCATTGCCACCGAGGCCCAACCTCAGTATCCTGTCATATCCTTCCAGGTCGCAGCATTTTTCTCCTAAATAACATTGTCGGGAATGCTGGAAAGGCATTCTCACGCTTATCCAATAGATGGCAGCTTTTCGTTTCAAATCATGTTATTGGGGATGTTGGCAATTCATTCTCATGCTTGTCAAAACATGGCAGCTTTTTTTTACAAATAAAGTTACTGGGCAGGCTGGCAATGCATATCCACACTTGTCCACGAGATGGCAGCATGACTTCACATGTCATTTCATTCGGGATGGTACCACTGCATTCTCTCGTTTCTCCAACAGGTGGCAGCACTTTTCCACCAAATGATTTCATTGGGCATGCACGGTAGGCATGCTCAGGTATGCCCAAAAGTTGTTTGCATTTGCCTCAAAATGTCATTTCTTTCGTGATGCTGGAAATGGATTCTCATTCTTGAACAGTCACAACATGCAGTTATGTCCGCACGTGCCAAAAGGCGGATTCTAACAGAAAAATACAGTTTGCACATACTTCTACAAAGGGAATTTGGTTTAACTGTGAAATGAACGTAAAACCCCGGCCTGGTTCCCTGCTGTCACTGTGTGAGCTGACTCCCTAAAGCGAGGGTATGGCAAACGCATCATCCTTTATAACTTATCACTGCAAATTCCGACCCTTGCACACAAGGCCTTTCCTTGAACTCCCTTATCACCCAAGGGAAAATGGTAAACTCTATTGGACTTTCACTGATTTCTTAATCCACCACAGTCTCTACCACACAGAAAGAATTTTGGCTTCTGATACCATCAGAAAACACAACTTAGCCACTTCTGCAATTGTAAAGGCCATGCATTCACGGGGCGGGTAATTCAGAGTGTCCATTGTCAAGGCAAACAATACATAAACAGGCACATTAGATGCTCTCGCTTTATCTTGCCATTTATTCCATGTGCTGCATATATCCATGGCTGAATGCCTTTCCACAGGGACATTCTGCACCTAATTTCTACGCAGGAAAAGAATCTTTGCTTGAAACACCTTTTAATCTGAAAAAGCTTCTCACGTGCACTACTTATATTGGAAGGTCCCTCCTATAGTTCTCACACGTTAAATGCGTGCAGTAAACACAGCAAACCTGGTATCATCTCCTCTGAGGATAATCAAAAAGTATTTAAAAATCATGTCAAGCCCAAACCTGTCAAAGTTGGAATCTCTTCCGTTTTCTCCAGCCATGCATTCAACAATTCCCACCACAACGAGGTTGTGATGGACAGTGTACCCAGGAAGGCCAGCGATACAATTCAGGAAATACATGGTGGTTGTGATGATCAATAGAGGGATGTGGTGGCACAGCAGCCTCAGCATTTTCATGAAGGAGGATTCTGGAAAATTGTGGAGAGGGTTCTAGGAAGCACATCACAGAACTTCTATTTAATGCATGGTAGGCAGGCCTGAGGGTGGTGTTGGTGACCTGAGGTGTGAGATCAGAGAAATAGGCCAAAGAATCTACTTTCATTCTGAGTGACAGAGGAAACAGACATGACCTCATCATCCTTCAGCCTCCCCCAAGTGAACATGATTGGCACTGCAGTGCTCAGAACTTCCAGCCTCATCCTCACACTGTGATGATGTCACAGGCTGTATTTCTCCCAGCTTCAGTGTGTTCATGTGAGAAAACAATGTCCCAGCTCCCTGGCAATCCAGAGGCAAGTGAAGAGTTGGTCTCTGCTCACCTGTTATCATCTATGTCCCCTCTCCTGATGCCAACATCCACTCATAGTTCTCACTGTTGATCTGGAAAGCAAAAATGGGCTCCACAGGAGAGGCCAGGCGTCTAAACCACAAACCCAAAAAGCAGGGGATCACACCAAGCTCTCTAATGGCATTTCCTGCAAGGACCCACCTAAGCAATCCTGTCAGATCCCGAAACATGGTGATCAGAGACGAAGTTGAAGAAGTGAATGCTGCTGTTCTGCCTGCAGTTGTAGGCCTGTCGTTCATACTGCAGGTACCACTGAATGTGAGTGGAATGGGTCACCCTGTATCCTGCAGCTTGAGGAGTGTGTGGAGAGGAACCTGTCACCTTCCAACTTGGACACACTTCTTGCCGCAGGCCATGCAGGGAGCCTCCTCCCTCCTGTGATGGTTATGAGAGGATCCTTCACAATCACAGTATCGTGGATGTAGGGGTTTTTGTGAAAGAGCAGCACAGTCTTGCAGCGATTGCTGCCATGCCAGGCTTCCTTCACCTGCAAAAGAACAGTGGATCCGGTTTAGGGTGATAACTTATTCCAGAACTCCCGCCTATTCCTTCCTGCAGGGATAGGATTTTTTCACAAGCTCTCTACCTCCCCAGCCGTGGTCTGCACAGCCTGACCTTCAGATTGATCATGTGGCTGAGCATGGTTTCATCTTGGTCACTGATAATGGCTGACACTTCCAGATTGTTGACAAATTGCAGCAGGTCAAAACGCCTGCACGCTGCAAGCTGAACATGAAACAGCTACAAAAAGGAGCAGATCCTTAAAGCAGCTTGGATTGCTCCCACCTCTCTAACCCCTAGCCCAGCTCCTTCACCATAAGATGCAAAAAGAGAGCACAGTGGTTCTTGTGGGCTCCATGTGTTTATACACACACGGGCACACTGTTTTCCTGACAGCCTTTGACCTCGCCTGCATACTTGCCTGCTGAGGGCTTAACAGGATACCTTTATTTGTGGACATCACTCATTCCTGCCTCTCACTGACTTGGATATACAGAGGACTTGGACATGCAGCCCCCCTCGAGTGCAGCATTACCCCAAGAAGAACCTGAGTGACACAGAGCAGTGTGGAGGCAATGGCCCTTGTTCTGCGCATGAGTCTGATCTGGGACGGTGCTCCTGAAGCCCAGGGAGAGTTTCTGTGGTACTGGTGAGATAAAAGGGTGTCTCTGAGATTTTGGATCACACTGTTCTCACTATCCTGAGCTTCACTCCAATGTGTCTATTTGTTTCTGAGCTACCTATCCCCACTGATACATTTCTCATGCACAAGGGCAGGCATATTGCGTTCCCTTCTGTAGAGTCAAGGATACACTATTGACTCAGCATCTGGCAATGCACTGAACGTTTGTGCTTTTCAGTTCTAAACAGGGCTGCCGCCGCTGCCAGGTACTGGGCTTGAGCCAGCAGAAGGATCTGCTCACTTGTAAGTTCACGGGCTACATTCCTAACTTAAGTGCCCGGAGCACATCCAGTGGGGACCAGGTGCACTGCCCACTGAGCCTATCCTCTTCGTGCTCCTGCTCTACTGGCTCTTCTTGTGGATGTTTTGTTTCTTCCTGTGCCTGAGGCTCAACATCAACCAACACCTTCATGACTTTTATGACGTCCTCTCGCCCAGGACAAACTGCTCCCTGCCAATTAATTCCTCCTCAATCAATTCCTTCCCCTCTCCCTGCTCCACCCTGTCTGGCCCTTGTAGAAACTCATGATACATTTCCTCTGCCAAAGCATAACTTACCCACTTCTGCAACTGTAAGGCCCAGCCCTCCCAGGGACTGGTCGATCATTCCAAGGCAGCCAATCGTAAGGCTCAAACCAACACACAAACAACAGACAGACAGACAGACAGACAGACAGACAGAAAGACACGGTACTTGCTCTTAATTTATCTTTCTAACTACATGCCATGCTCTGGATGTCTCTGCATCTCAATGCTTTCCCACAGGGACGTTCTGCATCTATTTCCTGTGCAGGGAAACAATGTTTGCTTGAAAACACATATTCCGCTGAGAAAGCTTCTCATGTGCACTACTCTTCTTTGAAGTTAAATGGACAGTCCCTCCTATTTATCTCACAGTGTGGGAGGTCCCCTGAACACAACAAACCTCCTATTGTCTCCTCTGACTATTACTAAAGAATACTGAATAATCCCCAATCTGTAAAATGGGTCACTGCCGCCAGTGGGATCTCTTAAGTTTCCACCAGCCCTGTGTTCAACATGTGCCGCCACAACCCGTTTATAACGGGCAGTGTTTTCAGGATGACCTGTGGAGGAATAAGGAGACACTTAAGGAAATATATGGTGGTTGTGATGATCAACAGAGGCACGTGGTTCCAGAGCAGCCTCAGCCTTTGCATTCTCATGCTGAAACACCACGTGGCAGCATTTTCTCCTCAAATGGTATTATTGCAGATGCTCACTCTGAATTCTTACTTTTGTCCAGAGGCGGCAGAAAGTTTCTTACAAACGATTGTTCTGGGGATGCTGGCAATGCATTCTCACACTTTTCCACCAGGTGTCGGCATGATTTCACGAGTAATTTTATTGGGGATGCTGGAAAAGCATTCACAATTCCATTCAACAGGTGGAAACATTTTCAACAGAATGAATCCATTGGTGAACTTGTGGGTGCATTCTCACGTTTACCCACCAGGTGGCAGTATTGTTCGAACTGAGGATCATACTTGGGATGCTTGTGGAGATGCAGAAGATGCATTTTCTCGTTTGTCCACCAGGTGGTGGCATTTTGACACCACGAGATTTTATTGGCTATGCTGACAATGGAAGCTAGTGTGTGTCAAGCAGGCAGCAGAATTATTTTACCGCACGATTTCGCTGGAGATGCTTTCAATGGCTCTATATTTATCAGTTGGCATCAATATTCCACTAGTGAATATCAGGAATGTTCTGGAAGTGCATTCTCACGCTTTTCCACCAGGTGGCAGAATTTTCCCACAACGTGCTTTTACTGAGGATGCTGGCAAGGCATTCCCACGTTTTTGTCTCTACAGCTGTCTGCATTTTCCCTCCACTGTCCCATTTTGGGGAAACTGGCAATGCATTTTGGCGCTGAAACATGAGATGGCAGCATTTTTCCACCAACGATTCTGTTTGAGATGCTGGCAATGCTTTCCCACGTTTGTCTAACACGTCTGTGGAAGCATTTTTACTACCAAATTATATTATTGGGGGTGCTGAAAATTCAGTCTCAAGTTTGTAAAAGACTTGGCTACATTTTCCACAAATGTGATTATTTTGTGGATGTTGACAAGGCATTCTCACGTTTTAACAGCCATTGAACCTACTTTCCCAAAAATGATTCTATTGGGAATAGTGGCGTGGCACTTTCACTTTTGTTCAATAGCTGGCAACACTTTCACCACAAAGTATCGTTTGGGGAATGCTGGAAGCACATTCGCCCAAAGTACTTTGTAGAAGTACTTTTCCACAAAATGATTTTACGGCGGATGCTGGCAATGCATTCTTCAGTCTCTCAAACAAGAGGCCACATTTTCCACCAAACGATTACTTTGGTTGTGCTGGCAATGCATTCCCACATCTGTCCACAAGGTGGCCACATTTTTTTACCAAGGGATTTTCCTGAGAACGCTGGCAATGCATTCTCTTGCTCGAATACCAGGTGACAGCATTTTCTCCACAAGTGATCTTATTGGAGATGCTGTAACTGCATTTTCACATTTGTAGAAAGGTGACTGGTTTCTTATTTACAAATGATTGTTTTAAGGCTGCTGGCAATTCCTTCTCACACTCCAACACCAGGTGCAGTATTTTCCCACCAAATGATATTATTGAGGATCCTGGCACTGCATGCTCCTCCTTGGAGAACAAGTGGCGGCAATTTTCCACCATGTAACTTCACTGGGGCTTCTGGCGAAGCATTTTCACTTTTGTCCAATAGGTGGAAGCATTTTCCCACAAGTGATTTCACTGGGGATGCTGGCAATGAACACTCACACAAGTCGACAAGATAAGGGCATTTTGCCACAAGAGATTTTCATTGTGAATCTTGGCAATGTATTTTCAAATGTGTCCGCCATTTGGCAGCCAGCATCATCTCAGAAGGGATTTTCATGAGCATGCTGGCAATGCATTCTCACACTTGTCAAACATGTGGCGGCCTTTTTCCAACAGCTGATATTATTGGGGCTGCTGGCAATGCATTGTGAAGCCTGTTTACAACAAGCCCACATTTTCCCACCAAATGTTATTATTGCACATAAAGGCAATGGTTTCTCCCGCTTGTCCACCCGTTGGCACCTTGACATCACAAGTGATTTTGTTTGGTAAGCTGAGAATGCATTCTTACGTTTGTTCAGCCAGTTGCGGAATTTTTCCACCAAGCGACTTTATTGCTGCTGGCTGTACATTCTCACGTTTGTCCAACTATTCGCCGCAGTTTTCCCCTAAAGTGATAGTGTGTGTGTGGGTGTGGATGTTGGTTTTGAATTCTCACACGTGGACATTGCCTATCAGAACTTTAGGCCCAAATCACTTTATTGCGATTCCAGAACATGCATTCTCACTCTTGTCCACCAGTTGGCACCTTGATCTCAGTAGGGATTTCACTGGGGATTCTGGGAAATCATTCATACAGTCGTTTAGCACCTGGTGGCCTTTTTCTCAAAGAGTGATTTTGTTGGGGATGCAGTCAATGCATGCTTCACCTCGTCCACCAGGGGGCAGAATATTTCCACCAAGTTTTTTTTAAAGGGGATGCGTTTAATGCTCTCTCACTTACCTCCACAAGGTGGCAGCATTTTTAAAACAAATGCTTTTCTTGGGAATGCAGGGAATGCTCTCTCACCTTTGTAAACAATGTCAGGTAATTTCTCATCAAACGTGTTTACGGGAGATGCCTGAAATACACTATCACCTTTTATTCAAAGGGGCAGCATTTTTTCAACCAAATAATTTTACAGGGGCTGGCAATGGATGCTCACGTTTGTCCCACAGTTGGCAGCATTTGTCCCAGAGAAAGTTTTTTTGCGGGGATGCGTGGCAGCGTTTCGCCCCAAATGATTTAATTGAGGATGCCTGCAAGGCAGTCTCAGGTCTCTACATGACGTCGCAGTAGTTTTCAACCACATGATTGGATCGGGGATACTATCAACGCATTCTCACCCTTTTGCATTTTGCCGACAGAGAGGTTTTGTGGTGATTCTGACAATACATTCTCAGACTTATCTGAGAATTGGCAGTATTTCCGTACAAATGACCTTACTGGGGATGCTGGCAATGTATTCTCACGATTGTCCACAGAGGACAGCATTTTTAATCAAATAATTTTATGGGAGATGCTACGCAGCCATTCTTGCACTTGTCAACCAGAAGGCAGGTTTTCCCCAGTATGATTTTATTGGGCATGCTGGCACTGCATTCTTAATCTTTTTCATAGGTGGCAAAACTTTCCCAAAAACTTATTATTTGGGGGATACTGGCAATGAATTGTCATTCTCAAGCATCCGTTGGCAGCATTTTTTAGCTAATGATTTTGTTGGGGATGCTCGCCATGCGCTTTCATATTTGTCGACCAGTGCACCAGGAGGTGCTCCAGGCACATAAGTTAGAGATGGAGAATATGGACTTGCAAGGAAGCAGAGCCTAACGGAAAATCTTGATAACGCATTGCCAGATTTCTCAATAAAATCCCTGTGAGAGCTCAGTTCCGTATTATGTTCGAACGTTGGAAGCAAATGCCAGGATCCCCAATAAAATTGTTTGGGTCAAAGATGCCGCTTCCATGTGGGCAAGCGTAAGACTGCCTTGACATTATTCCCCATAAAATCATTCTAGGAACAGTGCTGCCTCTTAATGGATAATCTTGAGAATGCATTTTCAGCATCTACAAAATAATCACCAGAGTGAACATATAGGCCATCGGCTGGACAAATGTAAGAATGCCTTCTGAGCCTACCAAATAAACTTGCATAAATGTCCAGTGTTGGGTCCTAAAAAAATGATGGATTTCTAAGTATCCTCCCTGTTGGGAGGTCGGTCACACATTAGGAACAGGCAACCAGGTGGGAGACTTCACAGTTGAACCAAAGTCCCTCTCTAGAAGTATGGCTGCACAGTGTTTTGCTGAGAGAATCAGTCTCTGAGGCCGAAGATCCCAAGCGACATTTAGCAAGGGGTGGAATAAGGTGCACAGATACCTGTGGCGAATTGAGTCAAGGCGTGTGGGAAGTCAGAAGTGTATGAGGTTCATTTGGGCAAGAATCCCCTGCTGGAAGAGTAAATGAGCAGAGGGACAATAAGAAGGAGAGTGTGCCACAGCCCTCACACACAACACACACAAGCACACACACACACATGCACACACACAGAGGCAAAGGCATGGACATGGATTTGTGTTGGGCAATCTCTGGACTATGATGTCCACAGTCAGTACACCTTGCCCATTTTTGACACTTTTTACATTTCCTCAAATGGACATGGCCTCCTGTGAATATGATTGTTTATTGACTTTGTTCCTTCAGACCAAGCCCTTGTGCAACCAACTAATCCTTAAGCAATATCAAGTCATCCTTGCTACTCGTCACTGAAACCCAAGGAGTGGATGAGAGAAAGTCAGAATGAGAGAAAGACCAAAAGAGCAAAAGCAATGGAAACAAATAAAAAGTTACTAATCTAAAAGGAGTCAGACTGAGACCTTATCTTGGCGGTAATAATCCTGATGATCCAACTCTACCAGAATGTAGGTAGGCTACAGTCCTCTCCAGCCACAGTTCTTCCCTTTGACTGTCACTTCAGTCTCAGATATCCCTTATACTGGAATAGCCTCTACTGCCCGGGCATTTCTCCCTGTGGATATTACCAGGGGTCCCTGTGGATCTGTGGGAAGTGTTAAAGAAAACGAATTCTGAAGTGGGAAACGTGAGTTGCCTTAAGAAAGAGCCCACTAGACACCGAACCGAAGGATACCTAAAGATGCTAAGGCAAAATAGGACTTCCTCAGGAACGTTTCTCTACAGGTACAAGGCCCATACACTGAGGCTCACAGTGAGGGCCGGGGCTGAATACGATGATGCCTGCTGTAGTCTCACAGTCTGGAAGAAATGTTTCAGAAGCCCAACAGCAAAGGGGAGCGAGTGGGGTGTCCAGGAACCTTTTCCACGCTACGTGACCACATCCCAAGCCCCTGTCTGTAGGCTCAGTGAGACCACACTGAGCACAGCAAGAACCCATAGCCGGCCCTGAAGTGTCTGTCTTTACTGTATGGCTTATTCTTGACCCTTTGGTCAAATATTAATTGACCATGATGGCACGGGTCAATTTCAGGATTCTGTACTTTTCCATTGATCTATGTGCCTGTTCCTGTGCCAGAAGCAGGTTGTTCTGATCACAGTGGCTTTGTCCTACAGCAGGATATTCAGTAATGTGATCCTACAACTCTGTTCTTTCTCAAGAATACTGTGGGTGCACGGGGTCTTTTTTGGTTTCCTATAAATTTTCGAAACATTTTTTCCAGCTCTGTGAAATATACCGTTGGAATTAATGACAATTGTGTTGAATTTATAGATTGTTTTGGGTAGTATGGATATTTTGATAATGTTAATTCTTTCAGTCTATAATTCTTTCACTCCTTTGTATCTTCCTCTATTTCTTTTTTCAATGTCCTGTTTCTGAATACAAGTCTTTTACATCCTTCTTTGACTTTACTCCTAGGTGTCTTATTTTTTCAGTTGCAATGGTAAATGGTATAGTCTTTTCTAAGAGTTCATAATTGGTGTAAAAAAAAAAAATGCCATCAATGTGTTGATGTTAATTTTGCTTCCAGCTTCCTTGCCAAATTCATTAATTATATCCACAAGTACTCGGTGGACTCTTTAGATTTTTATGTACAATATCATGTCATCTGCAAGTAATGACAGTTAACCTTCTCTCTTCCAATATGGATGCCTTTTATGTTCTCTTTTTGTCTGCTCGCTGTGGCTAGGACTTCCAGTAGTATGCTGAGCAGTAGTGGTGAAAGGGGCAACCGTGTCTTATTCCTCTTCTTAGGGGATATGGTTTTAGCCTTTGCACGTTGAGTATGATTTTGGCTCCAGGTATGTTGTATATGGCCTTTATTATGTTGGGATATATTCCCTCTATTTCCACTTTGCTCCCAGTTTTTTCCAAAATGGGTGCTGGATTTTCTAGAATATTTTCTCTGTATCTATTGATATGATCATAAGATTTTTGTCCTTCATTTTGTTTGTCTATCACATTTGTTGATTTGCGAATATTATACCAGCCCTGCGTCTCCAGAATAAATCACACTTGGTCATGGTGTATGATCTTACTTAATGTATTGCTGGATAAAACTTGGTAATATATTTTCTGAGGATTTTGGCACCTATGTTCATGAGGGATGTTGGTCTGTGAAATTCTTTATTTGCAGGATCTTCATCTGGTTTTGGGATTATTATAATACTGGTCTCATAAAAATATCTCCCTCCTCTGGAATTTTCTAAAATATTTTGAGGAGAGCGGGTTTTAATTCTTCTTTAAATGTTTAGGTAAGCTCGCATGTAAATCCATCTGGCCCCAGACACTTGTTTGCTGGAAGTTTTTTCTTATTACTTCTTCAATTGCATCCATTTTTACTGGCCTTCCAGGTTTTCTGGTTCTTTCCGATTGAGTTTTAGCAGATTGTAGGTTTTGAGGAATGTGTCCATTTTAGGCAGCTTCCCCACTTTATTGTTGTGCATAGTGTTTTCTTAGTATTCTTTCTGTTTCTGTCATGTCAGTTGTTATATCGCCTCTTTCACATCTGATTTTGTTTTCTTGGGTCCTCACCGTTTGTTTTTTGGTGTGTCTGGCTAAAGATTCATCGATCTTATTTCTGTCAGAAAACTAGTTCTTACTTTCATTGATATTTTGTACTGTGTTTTTGGTCTCTGTGTCATTCACTTCTGTTCTGATCTTCACTATTTTCTTTCTTCTGCATCTCCTCGAAATGTTCAGGTCCTCTTCCCTTTTTAATATTGGGTTGTTGTTTTTGTCTTGTTACTTACATAAGAAATAAAAATGACTTTACATTCTGAATTCTGTGTTTTATTTTAATCTCTGATAGCAGATTTATTTCCCTTGAGAAATTGCTGTAAAATATACGTCATCTAAAACTAAACATTTTAAACTATACGCTTCAGTGGTTTTAAAATTGGAATAATGTAGAACTGTTACAGCATAACAAGAAGCTAGAAAAATTCCAGGACAAGTTGAAAGGGAAACTGAGACAGATTTTTAGACAGCAGTTTGACTTAAGCCTATCTTCCCTAAGCCAAAGGCACTGGAGAATAAATAGTATGTATTAGATGGGAAAGATGCAGAAACCCAGGTGCAGAAACTAGGGTAGAGGAAACCACCTGGACAGGAACCCCCAGAGGCCTACAAGGGACAAAGACTGGGAAAACAAGAACTTTGTCCCCAGGTAATCTATTCTCCCAGAGCATGTCATGGGTCATGCGGTGGAGACCCCCTAAGCATTCCTCCCTAAAGATACCTTTTAAGTCTCAGTTGTATTTCAGCTCCAGGCCCATAAAAGCATTAAGACAAGACAAGTGGCATTGGAGTGGACTCAGGACCAGACACATTGACAAATGAGGCCCTTCCTGGCATGGACTAATCAGTGGCGACCAGCACCCTGAAAGGGCACCCCTGGAAAGCTGATGAATATTCTCTTGAGAACTCCCCTGAAACCTCCCATAAGATTTCCCACCTGCAAGAGAGATAAATATGCTCAGGACAAAGGACCAAGTGTGAGCTCCCCTACACCACAGGAAAGCGTGACAGCGCCAGTTTCCTCCTTCCTTCTGCGGGGGCCCCATGGTGCTTTCAACCAGGGGAGCAATGGGCAGTGGCAGCTCATCCCAGGCTTGTCTTCTGAAACTGTCTGAAAGGTCTTGGAAATGTGTCCAAGGCCCCCTTTTCTCTGACTTCCCAGTGAGCAAAGGCAGCCCAGCCTAGGCTATCCTGTTACTTCGTCTATGCACCTGCCTTGGTTCACCATCCAAAGTACATTTTTATTACAGCCATTAAAGCTTTGGGTTTTTTTCTTCATTTTTTTCTCTTGATTGAAATCTTTCCTTCAAGATGACAAGAGCTGAGGTCTTCTGCCTGTATCCCCTGTAACACAACCATCAGCTTTTCACTTCGGAAACCTTAATGTCAACATAAAAGAAAGCCTCATCCCATTTAAAGAGTATATCCAATTCTACTCTGGACTATTTCCTCATTTACACTGATGTCTTTCCCATCTCCATGGCTATGCTATTGCTATAGTCGTTGTTGTTAACCCTCACTAGAGGATATTGTTTTCATTGACTTCCAGAGAGAGTGGCATGGAAGAAGGGGTAGAGAGAGAGAGATATGCCTCAGTGTTAGAGACACAGACATTGGTTGCTTTTCTAATTCGCTGCACACCTGGGATGAGGAATGAATCTACAACCTAGGTATGTGCCCTCAACTGGGAATCAAACCTGAGACCCATCAGTGTGCAGGCCGACACTATACCACTGAGCCCCGCTGCCCAGGGTAGATATGCCTTTTTAAATATAAAGTTTGTAGGTATATTTAACTTGAAATTGGTAGAGGTTTTAAAATGATTTCTTTAGTTTTACTCATGTTTTCATTGGTGATTTGCCACTATTATATTACTGGCATTAATTTTGCAACAGTTTGTATGTAGCAGGGAGGAAACACTTTTAGATCAGGGTCCAAATAGAGTAGTGTATATGAACTTTTTTTGTTAAAAACTTTTATAGCAATGAGAACCAGAAAAATTTCTACTAAACTATCTAACAGTACAACTGAAAGATTTAGAAAGAGAACAGAAAACAAGAAAAGGCCCATAGGAAGTAAAAGGAAGAAAATAATAAAGATCAGAGCCTAAATAAATAACGTAGAGACTAAAAAATTCAAAAAGGTCAATGCAACCAAGAGCTTGTCTTTGAATAGATAATCAGTGCGATGAACTTTTAACCCAACTCACCAAAAACCAAAGACAGAGGTCAAAAATAAATAAACTGAGGAACAAAAGAAGTGAAGTAACAACTGATACCACTGAAATACAAAAGCAAATACACTGAACAACTATATGCCAACAACCTGGATGAAAGAGACAAATTTCTGGAAATACACAACCTTCCAATACTCAGTGAGGAAGAATCAGGCATGCTGAACACGTTGATAAAAACCGGTGAAATTGGAACAGTGATTTTTTAAAAATGCCCAAGAAAAAAAGCGCCAGGCCCAGACAGTTTCAGAGGGGAGTTTTATCGAACATTCAAAAAATAATTCAAATTGTTCCAAAAAGTCCGAGAGGAACAAACACGCCCAAGCTCTTTTTTGGCAGCCTGAATAATCCCAATTACAAAACCAGGTAAAGACCTTGCAAAGAAAGAATTACAGGCCAATATCCGTGATAAACAAAGATGCTAAAATCTCCAAACAAATATTAGCAAATTGGATCAAGCAATATGTTAAACAGATCATACCCCATGACCAAGTGGGGTTTATTCCAGGGATGCAAGTTTGGTACAGTATTCACAAATCTATAAATGCGATGCATCACAGGAACCATTTGACAAACAAATATCTCATGATCATCTCAGTAGGTGCAGAAAGAGCAACAAAACCCAGCGCCCATTTTTGATAAAAACTCTCAGCACAGTGGGAATAGAGGGATCATGCCTAAACACATTAAAGTCCTTATAGGGCAAACCTTCAGTCAACTTCATACTCAATGGGCAAAAACTAAAACATATCCCCTAATAAGAGGAACAAGACAGGGACGTCCACTTTCACCATCTTATTCAACAGAGTGTTGGAAGTCCTTGCCACAGCGATCAGACAAGGAGAAAACATAAAAGGCATCCAAATTGGAAAGGAGAAATAAAACTGTCACTGTTTGCAGATGACCTGATATTGTATGCTGAGAACACTAAAGAGGTCACCAAAAGACTTCTAGATTTAACAAATGAATTCAGCTATGCAGCAGGATAGAAAATTAATGCCCAGAAATAAATGGCATTTTTAAACGACATTCATGATCTCTCAGAAAGAGAAACTAAAACAAACAAACAAACAAAAAAAACACATTTAACGTGCAACAATAACATTAAGATACTTAGGAATTAACTTAACCAAAGGGGTGAAAGACGTGTACTTGCAAAACAAACATGTTCAAAAAAGAGATAGAGGAAGATATAAACAAGTGTAAGAATGTACCATGCTAATGGATTGCTAGAATCAACCTCATTCAGATGTCCGTACTCCCCAAAGCAATCTATAGATTCAAACTATTCATAAAATACCAATGTCCGATATCACAGACCTAGAAGAAGTAGTGCAAAAATTTAGACACAAAAAGGACAGGACCCCAAATCGCTGCAGCAATTTTGGGAAGAAGAAAAAAGTGGAAGGAATCAAAATAATACATATCAAGATATAGTAAAGCCATTTTAATCGAAACAGGATGGAACTGGCAGAAGACCAGCCTTAATGATATAAATGGAACTGAACAGAGAACCCAGGAATTGACCCAACTCATTACACTCAATTGAGATTTTACAAAGGAGGCAGAGCATACAGTGGAGTAAAGGAAGTCTCTTCAATAAATGGTGTTGGGAAAATTGGACAGGAACTTTCAAAATAGTGCAACTAGACCACTATCTTGCACCACACACAAGGATCAACTCCAACTGGATAAAAAACTTAAAGGTAAAACATGAAACCATTAAAAATCCTTGAAGGAAATGGAGGCAGCATGATCTCAGACATCTCTCATTGCAATATGCTTACCAATACACTGCCTAGGGCAATGGAAGCAAAGGAGAAAATAAACAAATGGGACTACAGCAAAATAAAAAGATTCTGCACAAAGAAACCATCAACAAAATGCAAAGGGAACTCATTATATGGGAGAACATATTTGCCAATGATACATCTGATAAAGGGTTACTACCCCTAATATTTTAAGAAACACACCTTCACAAGAGGAAGACAAACGATCCAATTAAAAAACGAGCAAAGACCTAAGTAGACACTTCTCCAAAGAGCGCATAAAAATGTCCAAGAGACATATGAAAACTGCTCAGTGTCACTAATCACCAGAGAGATGAAAATTAAAACAATAATGGGGTATCACCTGAGGTCTTCCAGAATGGCTACGTTTTCAATAAGTCAACAAACAAAAAGTGCCTGTGAGGGTGTGCAGAAAAGCTCACCCTAGTATACTGCTGGTGGGAATGCAGACTCGTGCAGCCTCTATGGAAAACATTATGACATAGGAGGTTTTCTCAAAAATTGAAATACAGAACTGCCATTGAACCCAGTGACCCCACTGCTTGGAATATGTCCTACGAAAGCAGGAACATCGATC